>NC_092860.1:21525989-21622584 GCF_032062135.1 Pyxicephalus adspersus
AATTCCCCCACCTACTAGATTGTAAGCTCTTCGGGGCAGGGTCCTCTCCTCCTGTATCACTGTCTGTATTCGTCTGTCATTTGCAACCCCTATTTTATGTATAGCGCTGCGTAATATGTTGGCGCTATATAAATCCTATTTATTATTAATATTATTATTATTAATAATAATAATATTATTAATAAATGTGGATGTATATATGTCATCATTAGGAAACACATGGGGACATTTCAACCAAACCTGCTAGACATATGACTCAGACTCATGTGAGTGCACCGCTGATCTTTGTACAGTGCTGTGGTATATGTCAGAGGTATATTTGCATGTATGTATGTATGTATGTGTGTATGTATTGCTCAGTGACAGTGTGCTTTTTACCTACTGTATATTTTTATATATTTTTTTTTAACTCTTTTACAAATTTCTGGCCTGTAATAATGCCTTTGAGAAAACATAAGGCAATTGGCCAAGTGCAATCAAAGGCAAAAAAATGAAACAACACCGTAGACAAGAAAATCACTATAGTTTTATATATTCCTTTTTCCTGTATAATACAAGATTGCAATAAATAAATATCCGGGCAACGCCGGGTTATCAGCTAGTATATAATAAAGTATTACAGCAGATATGTCAAACTTTGGTGTAAAAAGAAGATGAGTCTCCAGTTGGCTTAATTTACTTAAGTTCAGCATTAACATTATAGTTACCCTGTTTCCTCGAAAATAAGACGTGTCTTATACTAATTTTTGCTAAAAAAAAAATGCATGAGGGCTTAATTTTATTATATTAAAGATTTATTCAATTACATCTTCTGGAACATAAATCTCCAAACCCTGAATTCCATCTTGAATTTCTTGTGACTTTCCTTTAGAACCATTGTCCCCAATTTCTCATGTCTAGCAATAGCGCATTCCTTAAATGAGCACATCTTGTCAATGAATTTATATATATTGTAGCTTATTTTCGGGGTAGGGCTTATATTTCGAGCATCCTCAAAAATACTGAAAAATCCTGCTAGGTCTTATTTTCCGGAAAACTGCACCTAAAACTTAGAGTAATTTAGCCACATGAAAGGGTCTATAGTATTCATATCCTTGTGCAAAAACAAACCTATTTAAGGAGTATTCCTTTATCAGAACAGAGAGTTTAGATCTAATTCAGTTTAAAGCAAACGTGTATGCTGCTTTTACAAGCATAGTAACAGGTTTGCCTAATGTTCCCTTTCCTCTCTTTTGAAGTGGCAACAAATCAAAGGAAAAGTGCCGGTTTTATGGCCCATTGACATGAGTGCACTGTGATAAAGTGTGCATTGTGTTGGGGAGTTCAGGTGCCATTCATTGTGAATAATGCCCCAATGCACATTAAAAAGCAGGTGTGCTGCAATGCACCCCAGCACAGCACAATGTACAGGGTCCTGTGCATTAAGCTGCAGACAAATACTCAACAATGTATGCTTTTAAGCTACAGAAACTCCTGAATGCATTTTGTTGACTTTATGTTGTGCTTTAAGTACATATTTTTTGTATTTAAGGAATTACCAAATGTAGCCTTAAAAATTATAATTGATTATCATGATGAATGATAATTTAAAAATGATAAGGATATAAATAATATGCATATATTAAATTTATTGTTAAAATTTTTTGTATTATTCAATTAACTCCCCCAACTCTCGACAACAGTTATTCTAAAGTGAAAGTCTCTGACGTGTAATGACAGCAGCCTGCACAATTACTTGGCTCCACTACTACAGTAAATGTGCAGCTGTTTCTTGGGATTAGGCTGGATGGAAATCAGCCTAAAATTCTATTAGGGAATTGGCTTCACAGCTGCAGTGCAGTAGTATAGTTCATCTCAGAGAAATATAAACTGATGTTTACACAGTGTTTCAGTTTCCTATTCAGTATTCAGTATTTCAGTATCCTTTCATCTTTGCATGAATGCTGAATATATTGTCTATGTACTTAACTTGGGAATGAATAAAAAAGAATAAGAAGAGAAAAGCCAAGGTATTTGCTGAGTGGCAGTGTATTAAAAGGAATAATACAATAACAGTATTCCTTAATTAGGAATGTGCATACAATATTATTATTATGTTTAGACAAGAAACTAAAAATGAGGTCACCCCCGCTGAATTTCTTTAACCATGATCAAATAACCACAATTTAGTATCTTTATTAAGATTACATAGACCCTTTATCATAAACCAGCTGGACATCCCGAAAACTTTTCATCTACCTTATAGTACTTTTATTGGTGGCAACCTAATTATTTATGTATTACTATATCTGACATGTCTCTTCTGCACATGGATTTGCTATTACTAAGTATATCATACACTTTACTAAAACATTAGGTTCATAACTAATACTATGATGAGTATCTACATTTAGGTTCTTACTTTATGCTTCAGCATTAAAGTATATATGATATATTATAGGCAAATATTAATAAGCATATATGATATCTTTCCTATATTCAATGATTTATGATTTTATGATTTGTCTGGTAACATCATTATACCTTACATGATTATATCTTACATGATTACTTTAAAACCATCTGTACAATTTGAAGTTTTCAGTTATTATGGCATTGCAAATTATGTATATAGTGAAAAAGCAACATTCATATTGGTTATAGATATGTATATGTATTTATGTATTTAATAAGCTCACATGTAGCCAGCAATCTAACACCTTTAATCATGTCCCCTGAGGAAGCCCCTAGAGGTGAAACATGTCGGGACATCAAGTGTTTTAATTGCTGTAATCCCCCTAGGGATTCTATGTCTAGTCAACAGGTCAAATAAAATCCTCTTCTACGAAATTCTGTGGGGATGCCCTAATTTTCTGTTTAATTGTTTAAGCGAAATAATATTGTTGTATGCACATTCCTAATTAAGGAATACTGTTATTGTATTATTTCTTTCAATACACTGATGCTCAGCAAATACCCCGGTATTTCTCTTCCCGTTTTTATTCATGTCCACGTTGGGTTGGATTTAGACCATAGAGAATGGTTGGGAGCAGCTGGAACTCCTAAGAGAGAACAAAGACCAGTTGGAGACTCAGCCCACTGGCCTCAGCCTAGTAGGTTTTTGTATTGGTTGTCACCATTGCAGCCACTTTTTTTGCACTTCCATTACCAAGCTTTTAAAAACCTGGGCGTATCTTGCCAAATATCCCACCACACAATGAGGTTGATTTACTAAAAAAAATTAGGCAGTTTAATTACCAAAGTGACATAACACTATGCAAAGAATAATGTATTAAACTGTATTAAATACGGGAAAAATCACTCTGCAAAGTTTTGTTTACTATGTTAGGTAAAATACCCCTTGCACAGTGAAAATTTACTTTGATAGGTGAAGATCCTAAATTTATTTCGTAACTCAACCCCAATATCTCTGCAGAGAAATGTGTACTGGCTTCCACAAAATTTACAAAACTTAAGAATATCTTGTGAGTGCATCTGTCGCCTTTATAAAGGATGGTCACAGCAGTAGCCTATTTGGCATTGAACATTGTGGTTTTGCAAGGACACACAGCACCCTTTCCCAACCAATCTTGCTTTTCCAGAGTTCAAATGAGCTGAGCAAAAACTTGTCTGAGCTATACATTGCTGCAATATAAACAGACATTTTTACTATTAAGTCAGTCGATTAAAGGATAAAAGATTACACCAAAAGGTAGTGTTTTGGTGTAACCATTTGGTGTAAGCTTTTATCCTTTAATCATTTAATCTACCCTAGGAAGCTGGCTTTTTACACACAGGGATCACTCCCATTGTCGCATTTAATGACAATAAGACAGTTGGCTTGGGAAGGGGGGGGCGTTAATGATCAAGAAGTAACAGAGGAGTTGGAGAAAGAACAGATCCATAGAATAGGTTAAACAGCAACAGGGAATCCCCCTTGCACTGCAGGCCCTCATATATATTATATTATTGAAATAACAAAGTCTAATTTCAAGTCTGATGAGTTTAGCAGTCTCTAGCAGCAAGATTAAAGAATTCTAAACAGTTGATATTCAGTATTGCCTAGGCTTAAAAAATGCTAAATTTAGTTCAAAATGAACATTTTTGGGGTATCAAAATGAATATTTGTAGGTGTTCTCTTTAGAACAGTGGAACATCACTTTTAGAGTATTCGTCTACTCTGTTTTTTGTTTTTGAAAGTCTACTTTAATAATAATACCAAGAATACTTTACTGGGGTTTTCCCAAACTAAAAAAACCTGAAGGTCTGCCCAGATGACATCCAAAGGATTTCCTGTTCCATTTTTCTCAAAAGAAAACTAATCAAAGATTTGTGTTTTACTACTGGTACATAAAAAAAGGTGAATAAGAACTTAAGAACCCATATCAGAGTAAATATTTTGCACTATAAAGCCAATGTTTAGATCTGTATCTTTGCAGAAACTGCTGAATTTACTTGATACAACAACTTTAAATAAACATTGTTTCCTGCTCATGTTAAGGTAGGGATTACCACATACAATACTCAAACACTCTGGTGAGAAAAGACAAGTTCTACCTGTCATCATGACTGTTATTTACACATTAGAGGTTGGACTTTCCATTGAATATCAGCATTCTGATCTAAAGTAAACACCTTCATATGATCACTGGCGTGTACACATGAAGGGCAACCCATAGGCTCTTCTTTCTACTCCTTGTTGTCTTGAAACTTTAACTTCAGATGGACAATGAGGTTGCTGTATGGTTACTGAACCACACTTGCAGTTGGGGTGCTTCATATTAGTATGTCTCACCTTCAGCTGCCCAATTGGAGTAAACGAGGTAGTAGTGAATGATTCAGTGCCACCCACTATAAAATGTTAAAACACTGGGTCATTAAAAACCAGGACAGTAGTTGGGGCCACTTAGTGTCTAGCAAGGTGACCACTGTGGAGAGCCACCCAGCAAAGCTGGTTCCTCCCTATCGTCTTTGCCTTAGACGCACCTACAGTTAGGATTTTATTAACCAGTGCAAATCAAACTATGCATATAATGAAAAATACAGATTAACTGTGCATCAAATAATCTAGAACAGATGAGCTGGGCCAGAATCAGATTAATGGAAAGTGTTTATGTGAAATAAAATAAATTACGTGTAAAAGTGTACCAGTATAAAAAGTCCAACGGGCCTTATTTTGCCCATGCCTGATTTAGAAGCACATAAGCAGCTGTGTTTTTATATAAATCTTAAACCTACTGCCTAACTACTATATACAGCTTTACACAAAGACCTTGCTTGACAATATTTTTACATAATTGTTGTTCAACTTCCAGGGCTTTCCAACAGTTAAAAACTCTCCATTGGGGTCTAAGAACAATTGTAATACAAATTTTTCTATCTTCTACTCTGATCACCTCCTCACACTTTGGTGTCCAAAACTTCACAGCTCCTTTGAAAACCTCTTCTACACCAGTTTCTCTAAACAAGTAAACCCTTATGCACCTATTCAAGTAGGCTTCTGTTATACGTTACTATCCAACCAAGGAACTTGCTACATACACTGCTCAAGCTTTGTTACCTTACCCAGTGTTTCCACCCGTCTGTCCTCTAGACAGTGAAGGTCAGGGCATCCCCCTCTTGTTTCTGCCTTTGCAATAAGGATTCTTCCTAAACATGTAACTGTATTAGGTGGTCTCATAGTTTACATTATTATACTTTATTACATTATTTATACATGTATTATTTCTCTGAAGCAGTGGACATCTCTACGAGTGTGAGCTGAATTCTTTGTTTGTATTGTAATTTGTACAGTTCTGCAAAAAATGATGGGATTTAAAAAATAAATTATAACACATGTAAGTGGATGTAGCAAGTTCCTTAGCTACTTAGTAGTTGAATGTATTTTTATTTTTTAACTTTCCATTGTCACAATGCATTTTCATTTTTTTGGAAAATATCACGCTAAGAGTGTTGTGTCAGCTAAACATATATTTACCTGCTGAACTGCGTCACCAGAGCTGTTTCCATCCTGGAGCATTCTTACAAATATTCAGTGAGTATTCAGTGAGGTGTAATGTGTGCAAAGGGGAAGAAGATGGATTCCTATAGGGGATCTATGAATTATAAGAGTTCCAGGTAAAATTAAACCCAGAAATCAAACTTTGGAGGTAAAGAAGAGATTTAAAGGATATTTTCACCTACATTTTCAGTAATAGTGTTTTCCTATTTGGTATACATGATTAAAGGAAAAGTTCTGCTTCTTTTGCTATATACCCACACCCAGTCTACTGATTGTACAGAAAAACATCAATTTCTATTAAGATTAACTTAGTAAACAAGGTGACCATGTTTGATTTGAACATTGCCTTTGCAACAGAGTCTGACTGCCCCTTTCCAACTTGGAGTCTTGGTGGGCAGCATATTAGGGGGCAAAAACGAGAAATTTATAATGGCAGATTTAAAAAATATATTTTTTACAACTTTCCCCTCTTATGACAACCCTCCCACCCACCAAAATTGTGAATCAGCCACTTGAAACATAGAGGTGCCTATGTCTGCAGGACCTGCATCCCCTCCTACTAACTCCAAATCCCTGGCTAGGCTAATTGGGCTAAACTCAGTTTTTCTTGATATTGTTAAAGTTGCCCATAATTTATATACATATGTATTTCCATTTGCCCAATATTATGATAGGCTGCTTTATTGGCCAATAGGAAGCAAACCTATGGCAGGACAAAATAGAAAAGCTTTGGCAGTAATAGTAAGTGACATGTGTGACCAGAGTGTCTTAGTAATTGGACATAGTGGTTTGGACTGCAAACTTTTACAACTATGTATATAGATATCCTATAGATATTCACAATTTATAGGTGTAACAGGTATTTTTAAATGACTTTAACAACTTTAGCCTTTATTCATTGATTCCTTTTAGATCAGATAATAGGTCCTAATAGGGGAGCTTTGGGTTAATTTAGGGCAGTGGTCACCAACCTTTTGTACGTCATGGACCACAAATTTCATATGGATATCTTACAGTTGTCAAGGGTAAAAATTCAGGTTTTATTCAGATCGGGATAGGCCACGTGCCTGAAGCAGTCACTAAAAAAACTCCAGACAAAAATCATAATCTCAGTATCTAAATATTTGCCCCATGTATATGTCCAACCTCCTTTGTAATTCCAAATTCCTCAGTATACAGTTCAACAGCATTCTCCTCTAAATATTATGGCAATTGTTATCATCCACTCAATGGGAAACAAAACAAACAAATGCCTGCAAAAGCTTGAGTTCATTAGTCATCACCTCCGTCATTGCTTATGATTGGACAGGTTTGGAGCAGCAACCACATGATCAGGTCACCAGTGTGTTCTGCCCACCTTGAAGCATGTTCATAGATAAGATAAGCATTGTACATGATACACAGCAATATATCCCATTCGCAGACTGCAGACTGAGCCTGATTTATTAAAACTTTCCAAGACTGGATAATATAGACTATTTTATGTGAACCTGGGTAATCCAGAAAATCCGGAATGGATCTAGTCCAGGATTGAAAACATTTGCTAAATAACAGAATTTTTTTTTAAGAAATCTCTTACAGATTTGCTTGATCTTCCAGGTTTTCCTATAATAGTCTCTAATCTTGGAGAGCTTGAGGAAATCAGGCCTACTCTTATAATTTGAGCACAAAATTGGATCAATTGGTATCTTCTGAATATTCATGTGTTGATGACCCTAGACAGGGATATTTTACCACTACAGGACCTTTTTTATTGATACATGGTACCAACATAATTAAGCTAACTACTCTTATTCACAATCACAGTCTTGCAGAACCGACTTCCTTTTCAGCTCTAAGATATTGTGGTTAAATGGTTAGAAATGGAAAAATATCACCAAGCGATTGTGATGTATACAAAGCCATGGTGGCCCATTGGTTATGTTTGCATCCCAGGTCTAAGGTTCCCAGTCTTTTCTCAGTTCTTTGCACAATCATCATATATAATCTGGTGACAGACAAAGCAGTGATGTGTTAGGATCTTTAGGAGGCTTACATCATATATAGATTGAGAATGATTCATGCTAGCTCTATGCAAAAAAAAAAATACTTTTTGTTAAATAAATTCTTTTTGCATGTATCCCTATTTAATGTACAGCGCTGCGTAATATGTTGGCGCTATATAAATCCTGTTTATTAATAATAATAATAATAATAATTCCATAAATATACACAAATATACATACCACATGTTTTCCTTTTTTTAACCAAGCTGGATATTTGGTCATTTTGAAGAGGTCCAGGAGAAAAACAATCTCATACATAAAAGGGCACATACTGCCCCTGATTCATCAATGAAATCCGCGCTCGCTGGAAGCGCGAACGTACGCGCGGCCATCGATCGCGGATTACCGCGGTCCGGACTCGAGTATGCGCGTACACTCGCCTCACTACCAGCCGGATTCCAGCCTTATCGCCAGTAAAAAGCTGTCGGATAAGCGCGGCTCCATGCGCGAGCTTTTTCAGTTGCTGAATAGCGCGACCGCGTACGATTCCGGATCGCTAATACGAATGCGCGAGCGATAATCCGATTCTGCTTGATGAATCAGGGGCACTGTGTCCTAGTAATACCTAGCAGCTGGACTCCATAAATAGCAAATGAAAACATAAATGACCTAATGTCGTGACCTTCATAAACCTTGACAAGCCTTCATAACTTGATGTTACTTTTTGTTAGATGTTGAATTATTCATAATGCGAATAAATTGGCATTTGTCAATTTGGATTTGCTTTTTGGTTTGTGAACCACCCATTACTCTGGTTGTCAACTCACATTATTAATATGTTCAGGTAACACTGAACCATTTGCAATTCAGCACAATGTAGTTTTGCGTTTCAACCAGCTGCAGATATGATCTTTCTTTTTAAAAACCACACCTTGAACACCTTCTACAGACATTAGCCAGCAGCAACATTCCAAAAAACTTTTGTTTTTTTCAGGCAAACCTTTACTAGAACTAAACACATACCAGGTAGTCATGTGTTCCTAACAAGGAACCTAACACCTTATTACTGAAAGGATCACAACAACATTTACGTGTCTAAGCTGACTCTCTGATCATACAATTTGAAACCACTATGATTCTTTCCCAATCCTAAAGGACAAAATATATATTTTTTGTATCCTATGATTGTGCATTGTGTCAGGGAATGCACGTTTACACACTGTATGCACACCTCTTGCATAGTGTTCCAATCCACTGATCAAGAAGCATGAACAATTTTTCTTTTACTTATTTTTTTACACCAGCATTCAAAAGTACAGTGGTAACAAAATAACATGTATGCTTTAACATACTTAAAAAAAGTATATTGCATATATTGTTAAATTTACCATTGTTAAATTTGCATATATTGTTAATTTTACCATTTAAAATTTACCATTGTTAACTTTGCATTGCATATATTGGTAAATTTACGAAAAGTATTTGCATATATTGTTAAATTTACCATTCTTTAAAAGAAGAATGGTAAATTTACCAATATATGCAAATATACAAAATAGCAGACCAACAAAATTTACGCCAAGTAGGGAGAAAAATATCAGTGGAGGGGTATTCATAGCAACAATGGTGTCAATTGAACTTCATGAACAAATTTTTAATGGAGTACAGAAATTGTGATTGATCAAGAGAAACATGGGAGGCCACTGATATCCAGACCACAGCTCTCACACAGAGTGAAATGGTCCAGCTTTCCAGCACACACACACATATATATTCCAATGGAATTTGAAGCCAAGCTGGGTTGATATAAAAAAATTACATTTTTACTTGACGGATCCACTTATTTTTTGTGTATTATCGGGGCTTTTTCTCTGCACCTTTATTAAGGGTTCTTTGCTGATAGGGTCACCTACTTCTTTTAGTACCAAGGTAAATTTTGACATTGGTTGTCACATTTTGCATGATACATCAATCTTTTTCTGATTGGCCATTGTATAGACTTTATTTTATCATTTATAACACATGCAAATCTGCTTCAGAAAACCATTTTCTGAATGTATACATGTATACTACTTTATTTGTTCCAATTAAAAAATATACAAATTTTGGAAATTTTCAAATCAGTGGGGATGACAGCTTTATCAAGACATCTTTTCAGGGTCTTTTATTGCAATCAAGATTTTCATTATGCTTTGAATGTTTTTAGCTACAATCTCTGGGAACAGTACAAAACAAAATTGTGTTGTATCAGCAAGGGAGGACTGGGAACGTTTGGTCTATTGAGACAAACCCAACCAACTGGCCTTTTCATGGCAGGGGCAATCTCCTGTGAGATAAAGAAACTTTAAAAGCTATATCGCAGATCTGCATTTCTGCAGCAATGACTTCCTCTGCATCTCTCTCTGCATTCATTTATAAAACCTCTGAGAACTCTAAAGATAGTCAATGGTGCATGACTTCTTTTTGGTAGGTGCTGTGATTGCAGATCTAATCAGTGAGCATATAGTTACTGTATGTATAAAACCCAGTGATTGTTACTGACTGTGTGCCTAACGTTGATTTACATACACAACCCAATCCTTCTGTGTAAATAGCCCCTGACCAGTCCTCTACACCAGAGGTCCCCAACCCCTAGTGGGCCTAGTGGGCTGCGGCCATCTGACAGGTGGGTCGCGAGAGCACAGAGACCAGCGGTGGTCAGGAGAATGACCACACTTGGGGGGCACACTGGCCAGAGCCGGGGACTATGTCTCCCATACAGATCGCAGGCTCAGGGCCCAGAGACACAACCCGCCCACTCTCCCATCGCAGGTCTGAGTGGGCGGGTTCTGGGAATATGACATCACTCAGGGGGACTTTTCTTCCCCTTTGAGTGACACAGGACTCCGGACCGCGTGTCCATTGATTCAGTGGTTCACAAGCTGCAAGAGGTTGGGGACCACTGCTGTACACCACATTACATATATGGTGCCATATGATTTGTTTCTGTTTTACAACTAGAAGATATTCAGGAGTATTTAGAAATAAATCACTTCAGAACACATTTTTTGAAACAATTCAAATCCCCAAATGCCTATTAGTAACCTTTAAACCTAATAAATAATGTCCACAGAAGCGTTGACAGACAGTTTCGGGAGGTTAGGAGATCTTTAAGTGTAGTTCTTTTCACAATGAGCGATTTCCTTTCAGATCTGACTGATATGATAAGTGTAACTCACTGGTACATCTCTTTCTCTCCATTTCCCAATACAGAGGATGATGGTGTCGAGATAAGAAAATAATTATTCTTACCCACCACAGTCCTATCTCAGGTATCAGGAACCTATACTTTTCTTAGATCTCACAAACCCCCAATCTTTTTGGCTTTCTGCTAAACAAAAATCTGCCCATAACCTGCACTCTCCTAATGTTACCATTTCTAAAAGTAAATTGATACTCATTGCCAGAGGGCACAAAGACCCAATTAGCATAAATAGATGGGAACCACATCTATTCCCATTGTGCTAAAGCTGTAGGATGACATATGGAACTTTATCTCATTTGTGGTGGTTTTACTCTTTTTGAACACCGTATTGGGATCAAGTTCTCCATATGAGAAAAAATAACCTCTATTTACCTCCGAAGACATCATTTGGCATTGTTTTTTTTAAAAAACGTCAGCACCAATTCTTTTGAAATGAGAAAGTCATGGTGCCCCACCATATAAAGATTTTGATTTTGGAGTACTAGAAAGCACCCAGGCCTCTAACAGTGGTGGAATGGCTACTGAGAGTAGGCAAAACATATCAGAAATTTCTAACCTACAAAACACAGGTTATTAAGCCTTTTTCTAAGATTTTGGATGGCTGAATTTCAAGACTTTAGATCCATGCAGTGAGTATTTGGAAGCTACCTTAGACTATGTTCTGCTGATCTTCAACACTAATTACCAAACTCAATGAGTGATCCCATTAATATCTGATTACTAGATCTGAAACCTTCAAATATTTGTACAAATCACCTCCCACAACCAAATGCCTGTATAGCTAGTTTTAAAGGACTGGCTTAAAGATCTTTCTAATCTAATGTTTGTGGCAATTACATGATTTTACATAATATTATTCACTTGATGATTTATTCTTTTTATTTATTCTTTTTATTCCTCTTCCTCAACCCTCATCCCTGCTATTACTGGCTGTCAAAATGACAGCTGGGAATTGCTTTAGATTGCACAACAGCAGTCAAAATGTAAATGTTCCTGTAAAAAATGACACTTGCAAATCAGTTTGAGATGACATTTGATTTGCTTATTATATCAGTTAAGGAACCCGTAAAAGTAAAAAAAAAATTACTTACCATTTCTTTTTAGTCCTTTTATTATTCCTTAGGTAACCCTAATCAGCCCCTATTAAATCTTCTTCCTTTATCCCTTTGTGCTAAAAACATAGTCACAGTATCTTTTTTATAAGTATATGAGTTTTATGGGTTTATGAGTAAGATGTATACTTTTCATTTACAGTAAAACTAAAAAAGTAAAACTTACAATATTTTTTTAAACCAATACTGATCAAAAATTCAAAAATAAACATTTTTACATATATTGTCTATAAATTACATAGCAAATTAAATTATTTTTGCAAGACACAGTTACCAAAACAAAAAACCTAGTTTTTATAGAGCATGGCTAATTTAGGATTTGAGGATACTTTGGATAAATAAATGTAACCTGATCCTACATAATTGTTGTAACTCTAGTGGCTTAACATGTAAGAGCCATGGTTCTTGTTTTGTCTGTACCACTGACGTTTCTACGCACCGCCTTTCTTGACTAATGGCAAAATGCTGTATATAAAAGGAATACAAACAGCGGGGCAGTGGGGAGCATTCAATGAGCATCCATACTATGTGCATACCAGTATTACCCAAAGTTAGCCAAAGGTAGCTCACAAGCCAACCGAATGTTGGATGTTCAGGCTTAATATAAAATCCAAACAGCAACATTAAATTGTGGGTACTTTTGGAATTTGGAACTTTAAACATATATTTTTTTATTACATAGGTTTGTAGAAATTTTGTTTGAAGGGTTACAAGGCGTTTCCCCTACAATAAAACTGCTGTACTCCAGCACAGATTGTCCATCGTCAATCTTCTAATTATTGGCATAGTCCTGGTTGGAATTTGAGCCCTGTATGAGATTTAGTACATATCCAGTTTATGTTTTGTTTGTTCTCATGTGATATCAAAAAATCATAGATAATATTACCTTTAATTAGATAAAATCAGAGGTTAAAGTGTAATGCAGATCAATCCAAGCATTACCAACAAGCATTACCAACAAGCATCCAAGCATTTTTCCAACAAAAATCTTAAGTATTTGAACCTTATTTCAGTAAGAAATAAACCCCCCCCCCCATGAATAGAGACTCCAACAAAAATGAATATCTTTAAGGACACCTATCAGAAAATGTCAGATTTATTCACTTGGTACTGAGGGATTTATTTACTCATTGACAGTCATCTCAACAGCAACATACTGATCATACCATGCTACCTGTGGTCTGGATTCTACTATCCAGTAGGGAAAATTCCCATCTAGACAGGAAGTAAAAGGGATTTTCCAACAGGTACACCATAAACCAGCCATTCTTGACCAGAGTTCCTCCAGAGGTTGTTAGGGGTTCCTTTGCGGTGGATTGACCTCCCATCTCATAATTTCTGCAAAGTCTTGGTGTTAACACCACTGGGTTCTGCCAGCTGCATGGCTCGAATAATGATTTTAGGAGTCTATAATTTTTCCACTGGCCACCAATTTAGGAGACTTTTTACCTACTGGCCCCAAAAAATGGTTTCAGTTAGGGCTCCCTGAGAACTGCAAATTATTTCAGGGTTCCACAGGGGTAAAAAGGTTTATAAAGGCTGCTGTAAGCAAAAAAAAAATACTTTTTCTTAGAATCAATTTACATTAGTCAATTGTAGTAAAGCATGTATGTTCGATGAGCACATTATTGAGAGTCAAACACGTGTTGAAGCCAAACTCTGCATGGGTGAATTGCTCATTTGGTTGAGGGGAAGGGTACATACAAATACTAATGTTATTTCTTGCTATCCCAGCATATGAGCACTGGTAACTTTAAAAAACTTTCCAAAAAACTTCAATTTTATTTCACATAATATAAATAACAATAATTTAACCCCTCAATATAACAAAACAGGACCTTTTTGTGTTTTCTGTTCATGGAAGGCCTCTAATCACCAAAACTACCTATGTCTGCATTAGCATGATATTCTTGGCTCCCAGCCACGAATTCTGTTCAGGTGCTGATATCTGCCATATGCAGACTCCTCCCTGGTCTAAACAGAATCGCCTATTTACCACCCCCTTTTACAACTTCTGAGGACACCAATACCACAGATGGGTTCCCCACACTCTCCAGCATCACCGAAATCACTGCCTTCCAGAAACCAGAAATCCAGCTGCCCACCCACTCTAAAATAAAACCACCTTACCCTTAACCAAAACCAACACCCAATAGGTGAACAGGCAGAAAACTTTCTCCCCACCAGCATCAACTGATCATGCCCCTCACCTCTCCTTGACCCCACTAACCAGCCTTCTTTACAATTCCACCACCAGGGTGCGCTTGTCACCCTTTCATGCAGTCCCTGCACCAATTTTCTTCATTTTTCAGCTCCAGGCCTTTCAGGATTTTTGGTACCATGTAATTGGAAGGTTAAAGTCAAAAGAGCTTCACTTCATTTACTAAGCAAAATGAAATGTCTCTTGCAAAGTGTGAAGTCTCTTTGCTAGGTAAACAGCCTATATTTTTGTAGTAAATCAGCCTTTTTGCATTGTCTCTCTATATTTACTTTTTCATTCATATGTATATCAAAGGTGTGATCATTTTATCTGTGTATGATAGGAGGTAAAGAAAAGGGATGACTGAGAAGACCTCTGACAGTCTCACGAAAATTTCCTCAAATTTCGGCAAACCGACTTTAAACATAAATAGCAAAGCACCTATACATGTTAGAACCACCAAATTTGCTGGGTATGTGTAGGAGAACAGTGGCAACAAGGGAAAAATACCAAAATTCCAAAAGACCTTGTGGTTTTCCAGAAAATGGCAGGCAAAGTGAAAGCAGGCAAATTGGATTTTTGTGTGATGGACAGCGTCCAGAATGCAGTATAAACATTAAGACATTGAGAAAGGGTTAACTCAACCCACCAGCAACAGTCTCAGCTCTCAAAACAGCAGAATTTCTATTTAATGTATGCACCCCTATTTAAATTATATAGCTGCCTAATTTGTTTACGCTATATAAATCCTCCTATTAATAATAATAATTGCTAGCTGGCATCATGACCTGGATGACATGTGTTGGTAATGCAACCCATAAAGTTGCAGACAAGTAGCGCGGTGACATTAGGTAAAAGGATAGAGGACTAGAGACAATTTTTGTGAATGGAGTACTGACAGGTGGCAGCATCAGGAGGAGGAGGCGGAGGGTCCTGGGACAGAGCGTGGACCACATTGGTAACTGGCATCTAGAGCTGGGTGTAGTACATCATCAATGCCACCCAGAAGTGTACAATTGTAGTGAAGTACTGACAGGCGGCAGCAGCAACAGCAGGAGTAGGAGGCGGTGAGCCCTGAGAAGAAGCAGGGATCGCAATATTAACTGGCATCTAGAGCTGGGTGTAGTGCATCATTAATGCCACCCAGAAGTGTACAATTTTAGTGAATGGAACACTGACAGGCGGCAGCAGCAGCATGAGAAGGCAGTGGGCCCTGAAACCGAGCGTGGACCGCATTGGTAACTGGCACCTAGAGCTAGGTGTAGTGCATCGTCAATGCCACCCAGAAGTGTACAGTTTTAGTCAATGGAGTACTGACAGGCAACAGCAGGAGGAGAAATAGGCGGTGGGCCCTGAGACAGAGCGGTGAAGGCTTTGGTAACTGGCATCTAGAGCTGGGTGTAGTACATTGACAATGCCACCCACCCAGAAGTGTGTAATACAATTTTAGTGAATGGAGTACTGACAAGCAGCAGCAGCAACAGCAGGAGGAGGAGGGGATGGGCCCTGAGATGGATTGGAGACTGCAGTGGTAACTGGAATCTAGAGCTGGGTGTTGTACATCGTCAATACCACCCAGAAGTGTACAGTTTTAGTGAATTGAGTACTGAATGGCGACAGCAGTAGGAGGAGGAGACAGTGGGCCCTTATATGGAGAGTGGACCGCATTGGTAACTGGCATATAGGGCTGGCTGTAGTGCATTGACAATGTCACCCATGACCACTCCGCCAGCGGCACTGAAAGTTCTTTCGGATAGAACACTGAATGCCGGGCACGAAAGAAGCTTGATAGCATACAGTGCCTGCAAAATGCCTGGGGTGTGACAGCACAAATGCAGGTTGGAGGGGACCTGTCCAGCAGCCCCAACATGGTCTCCCTCATCATCATCGTCATAATCATCTTCTTCCTCCTCCTCCTCCTCTTGAAACTCCTGATGCTAGTCAATGTCCCTTCTTGCTCCTCCTGATGCTGGCTGTGTGCTGTGGAGTGTAATCTCACCCTCATCCTCCTCCCCCATTTCTTCCCCTCCTCTCCCATCGCCACTTTCCATCAGGCCACACAGGGTACTATCAAGCAGAAGGATGATGGGTATGACATTGTTCCAGCCTGATCTCTCCCAACTCACAATGTTTGTGGCCCGCTCAAAGGGGGCCAGTACGTTGCACATCTCCATCTGCAGCCAATGGCCACTGGTCACTGATAAAATAGCTCAGTTGTGTGGCTGTACCAAGGGCCCCGCTGCCTCCATGCAGCACGCTGACCAAGTAATGGTGGATGGCTAGCTTTTGCTCACACTGATGCTGGAGCATGTGCAGGGTGGAGTTCTATCTTGTCACAGTGTCACAAATGGGTCTATGTGGTGGCAGCCTCTATTGTCGCTGGATCTCGCTAAGCGCCGCGGCAGCAGTAGGGGATCGGCGTACATGGCTGCAGATGGAGCGAGTCTGTCTCAGAAAGTCCCGCAGTCCTGGGTACATGTGGAGGAACTTCTGCACCACCAGGTTCAGTATGTGCGCAAAGCAAGAAACATGTGTTATGTGGCCTATGCGCAGCGCGGCCACAAGGTTGGCCCCGTTGTCGCACACTACGTTGCATGGTGTGAGCCGAGAGGGCATCAACCAAGCCCCAACCTCTCTGTGCAAAGTGGACCAGAGTTCTCTGGCGATGTGACTTTTCTCCCCCAAGGACACCAGTTTCAGCACTGCCTGGCAACATGTGTGCTTAAGGGAGCCGTAGTGGCGTGCCCGCTTAACCACAGTGTCCCCCGCTGATGGCCTTTCAGGAGCAGTGTCGAAAAGATAGGGGTTGGAGGTAGAAGGAATGAAGAAGGAGGAGGAGGAGGGACAGGACTGGGGTGGCTCATGCTTTCCCACCACACCCCTCGGCGGGGGTACCAGGTGCTACAATGCCTCTTGCAGACTATCACCCATTGAGCTATGCAAGGCCACCCAGCGAGTGGTGAATGACAGGTAGCGCCCCACTCCGTGCCTAGTTGTTCAGCTGTCCATGGTGACGTGGATTTGGCTAGACACCGAGAATGCCAATGCCGGGGGGGAGGTTACCCATTACATGTGCATGTAAACTGGGTACAGCTGTGCGGGAGAAGTAACGCCTTCTTGGTATATTCCACCACCGCTCAGCACAGGCCATCAGGTCACGGAAGGGAGCAGAGTCCACAATGCTGTACGGCAGTAGCTGCAAGGCCAATAGTTTGGCTATATGTGAATTGAGCTCAATTACTCTTGGAGTACCCATCTTGCGGTGACAAACGTCTGACGCCACGAAACCTGCGGGCAGAAGCTGATACTTCATCGCCGTTAAAAGTCTGGCACTTACCTCCTTCGACTTAGTAGCAATGACAGTTGGAGGTGGAGAAGGAGTCAATGTAGGTGGAAGAAGAGAGGATGACATGGTTGCACCTGCTTCAAGAGAACGCAAGTACTGCTCCCACTTTGGTTTGTGGTTCTTGCGCATGTGGGAAAGCAGGGATGTTGTACCTAAATGTGATCCGGCCGGGCCTCTGCAGATGTGCCTATGGCACAGGGTGCTATGCACCCATCATCATCTTTCAGCGTGAAAAAGGACCACACTGGAGAGGTGCGTGCAACCACTCTGCTGGTCTTTTTCTTTGCCTGCCTCTGCATCTGTTGGGTGCCCTGCATCTGCTCCAGCTCCATCTCCCCCACGGTCACATCATCTCTGACTGTTCCCCTGCTTGTGCCCACTCGTCTGTGTGTTCTTTGGGACTCACATGAGGCAGATTTGCAGCCCTTTCCATCCCCAGTCTGTTGCTGCTGTTGCTGCTGTCCTTCTTCTACGTCTGTTTCGGAACTGCTGCTAGCCCTTACACGCACCGGTGGTTCCCAGGTGACATCAGTCATCATCATCCTCATTTTCATCTAAGCCAACATCTGCAAACCCAGCCACTGATCAAGAACCCTCGCCCAGCAAGTGCTGACCACACTCTCTAAGGGTCTCAAAGTCTGCCTCCTCCTCTAAAATCCTCAGGCTGTTTGTCAAACAACAAGGGAGAATCATTGGGAGGTACAGGCACATTAGCCACACTAACTCCTGTCTTTGCTCCTTATACGGCTGTGCTGGTTCCTGCTGCTGCTGCAGAAGAAGAGCCTGCTGCACTTGAGGCCCCTGAGACCCAGTCCACAATACTCCCCACATGACGTGGCTGTATGATTGTATTCCGCCCTCTCAATACACCTACCAGCGTACTGGTGCTCCGCACACATCTCAGGCCTGTTTGACCACTTGTGCTACTGCCTTCAACAGTTTGCTACTGCTGTCCTACAGTGGCGGACTCCCGGGGAGTATGCCCCCTGCCAGATGCGACAGGTCACCCAACACCACGCTTTCCCCTGCGTCAACCACTCATCTTTGTCTTATTCGGGCAAAAATGCACCTAAACAGTTTCTTTGATAAATAGGAACAGGTATCACACACTAAAATTTTTTTAATAGCAGGACAGAAATTGGTAAACAGCAAATGGTATCAAACACTGAAATATCTGTATTTTTTATATAGTAGGACCGAAATTTATTTTTTACCAAACGTTCTTCTTTGGTAAAAAAGCAAGAGGTATCAAACACTGAAATATCTGTATTTTTATTTGGTAGGACAGATTTTTCTTTTTTACCAAACACTCTTCTTTGGTAAATAGCAAGAGGTATCAAACACTGAAATATCTGTTTTTTTTTTTTTTAGTAGGACAGCAATTTTTTTCTACCAAATGCTCTTCTTTGGTAAATGGCAAGAGGTATCAAATAGTGTTGGTGTTCGAACTCCGGTTGTCCTTTTATTCGACCCGAATATGGCTGTTCGAATTCGGAAAGACCCAAACAGAAAACACAGGATTCAACGGTGCAAATTTGTGTGTTAAAAGAATAAACTAAAAAAAAAATAATGTTATTTATTGGGTTAAGTAATTTATTGAATGTGTGTGATTTGTGTAACTAACTTATTTTTTTAAAGGTTATCCCACATTGACAGGATGATTCCACGACTGCACAGTCGTCGGAATCCTCCTGTCAGTGTGGGATCCCTGGGCACTAGAGGTTAAATGGGGACAAGTCTCCCCTTTCATTCACCTCTAGTGCTCTCTGATTGGCAGAGGAGAGCTCAGGGAGCACTATCCCTATTCCTGGATAGAGTTTCCCTATCCAGGAACACAGGACTCCTCTGGTATAGGATAGAGAAACTCCAACATCCAATACAACTAGTAAAGGGCTGCAAGAGCAATCAGGGGAGTGGAGCTGTCAGCTCTGCTCCCCTGGTTGTTCTTGCAGTTCTTCACAGTCCCAAAAAATAACCTGAATTTTCCCACCTTTAATGGAGTTCGAATTCGACATTCGATCACCCAAACAATATCCCCCTATTCGATCGAATTGCTGTTGAATCGAATATTGAGATATTTGACCAACATCAGTATCAAACATTTAAATATCTGTATTTTTTATATAGTAGGACAGACAGTTTTCTGTAGCAAACTGGCTTTTTTGGTACATAGGACCAGATAGCATAAAAACTACTATATCTGTATATATACAGATATACAGAAGGCTCCTAACCTGTCCCTGTCACAGTGCATGTCTCTCCCTGCTTCTATCCTTCACACAGAACACACTGTATATATGCCTGTGCTCAGATCTTTCCTGATTGGGCTCCTGGGCCTTGCTGTGCATCCTGGGAGCAACTGATTCGCTCCCAGCCATGCCATTCTCGTCGGAAATAGTGGATGTTCCCGCCCCCTGATTTTTCCCTTGTTTGTTCGGCAAGAACACGACCTCATGGCGAATTACAAGGCCATTCTCGCTTAAATGTTCGGTAAGTAAGAACCGCTCGATTCGCCGCGGGATCAAATCTTGCTCATCCCTAGTAAAAAAACCTTACAAAATAATAATAATAACAACATTGAAAACAAATAATAAAATGTAGTCCTAGTTGACCTCAATAAACCCTTGGTAACCTTAATAATTTATAAATAACTCATTCCTTGCCTTCTTCTCTATTAGTATTAATAAGTAGCTATTATATTTCTAACTTTTTAATGTCTAATTGTTTTTAAATTGTTTTTTTAATAACACATTTTTTCATTTTTTTGTATTTTTTTAATTTTTTTTGTGCCATGCTGGAAACATCATTTAGTGTTATTTTAAGCAGGGCACATTATAGAAAAAAACATATACTTTTTTATAAAGCAAAAGTGCTTTTTTTAAATAACTCTGGTGAAAGTGGAAAAAATATGTATTCATAATATTTACATCTGTTGTCTATAGATTTATTTTAAAATTAAACTTATTTTTGGAAGGCAACAATACACCCTGAAAAACAGTGAACATATTACTTTGTTATCTCAAGCAATGATAAAACTATAGCCAAATTAACGGGGCTGTGGTGGAAATGTCACATTTTCCTGGGCCTTAAGGGGTGTATAGGCCTTAAAGTTTGAATTATTAAAATCCAACATGACCTCTTTTATAATGGGACAAAGACAGCTTTCATACCTGATAAAAGTTTTTACCCTTTTTACCTCTATCCAATACTAAAAAAAACACCTGGCCATATTTGGATTTTAAATGTTATTTGAGTTAAAACACAATTTGCATTATAGTTATGATATAAAAGGGTTATTTTTGCAGTCTGTCTCTTCCCCAGTGAGCTTTCTTTCCTCTCCCAGTCTCTAGTGTGGAAACCATTAAAACAGTTGCTGCCTACCCGACAACAAAACAGATGGATTTCCTTGCTGGGGGAGAGAACACACCCTGCTCAATCCTCTCAATAATGCATTTCTTATGAACTGCTGACAAAATACCGAGCCATGAAAAAACAATAAATCTGAATTTGATCAGTGAATAATTCAATATTGCACAAACCTACAGATGGAGCAAACATTTTGTACATATACAATCCATAGACCAAGCATTGACATACCCAGCTAGGCTCTTTCCCCCTGATCATAAGGGAGCACTCTGGAGAGCTCTCCGGTAAGGATTTAGGAAATTTGAACAATGATTGTTAAAAAGTCTTTGTTTCCAGACTAGACAATGAAATGACAAAGAAGATTATATGGGTATGTATTGTATTGTAAGCATGTCACTTAAGCTACGTACACACTTCCAATTATTATCGTTGGAAAACGAACGACGAACGTTCATGCACGATATATACGAACGATCGTATAGCAACGATTCTGCACATAGAGTTAACGACACGATCGTTCGTAGATATTGTACACACAATAGATACGATCGTTTGAGCGATAGAGGAACTATGTGCACGACAGGAAAGTGAACGGACGTTCGTTCATCACGCATGCTCTGACCATGGACGATCAACGAACGACCGTACACACGAACGATGTTCAACGATCGTCGTCCAATCCGATCCGTCGGTCCGGTCGTTCGTTTCCAGCGACTTTCCTCGTTCGTCGGCGTCGTTGGTTACTTTTTTACGAACGATTTTTTGCCCAATCGATCGTTCGTCGTTCGATTGGAACGATAAAAATTGGAAGTGTGTACGCACCTTTACCTAAGCATGCCTCCATTGTATAGACATCTAAAAGACCTGAGATGTGTACTTATGTGATGTGATGTCAGAAGTCATTCTATAACAGCCTTTCTCAACGTTTTACCTATGACAAAGCCTTAAAATTATGCTCAGGTCCCAGAGAACACCTGCAGAAACCAATATGTGTTTTTTTTACACCTTAGCCTACAACCAGAAGAAATTTTATTCTTTTCTACATTACTGTGCCTTTGGGTTGATTTAGTTCCAGGATTGTTTTTTTCTGTATTGTAAAAAAGAAGACAAATACATTTATTGGGTAAAATCAAAATGATATCAAAAGTGCCCCTATTACCTTCTTAAAATGTTGTTATTATTAATATTTTTACTTGTAAGGTTTCTTTACTAGGGATGAGCAAGATTTGTAAGTTCGATACCATGGGGAATCGGGCGGTTCTTACTTACATTTAAGGGAGAATGGCCTTGTAATTCGCCATGAGGTCGTGTTCTCGACGAACAAACAAGGGAAAAAGCAGGGGGCGGGAACGTCCACTATTTCCGGCGAGAATGGCATGGCTGGGAGCGAATCAATTGCTCCCAGGATGCACAGCAAGGCCCAGCACCTGTGAAAAAAACTACCAGCTATTACTTGTTCAGCTTGTTCCATAGTTACACTGTGGACATTTGCAAAATAAATTAAAGCAAATCATGGATACAAAAAAATATATATTTATATGTTTTGCATGTTTGTGAAATGCATTTTTTACCTGAATATTCCAAAGAACTTTATTTAAAAAACCTTGAAATTTCCATTATTGAGTTCACATGGTGCAGCAGGGCAATATACATGGCCACTGCATGCAGGAAAGTCATTAGCATGGGCATGTCCCCATCTACCATCCAAAGCAATATTAAAGGATCAAAGGATTAGAAAACTGTCAGGTTTTTATAGCTATCTGTGTCCCTGGTGAAGAGATTTTCCCTCTATATTTGTCCTGTTGAACTTTGTCACAAGGATAAACAGTGATGAGAAATGCACAAATTCATAGTGATCAATGGAAGAGATTACAGGAAATCCTTCAGGGGTATCATCTGGTCTAAGCAGGATTTCTGCTAACTTTTAAGAGGTTTTTCTCTCGTTCCTTGTTTGGACACAAAGTGAAGGGACCCCCCCCCCCCCAACCTGGCAAAGGTCAGACTTAAGATACCTTATAACGGTCAACTAAACCAAGCAAATTCTTGAAGTTATCTATAGTGTATTTCATTAGTTTACCGGTGTAAACTCCAAGTATTTCTGAAAGTTTTCTAACTCCAAAAACTGTAAAAAAAAAATAAAACTCATAACACTTTACTTCAGTGCACTGTTTGTATGCAATTATCAACCTGATTGATATTTGAATTTGTCTTAAACGAATATGGTTTCCGATGGGCCATGCATTGGGTATTTCTGCATAATTTTTCTTGAATTCTTCCTGCAAACCATTGCTAGATCCATAAAGCCATAAAGTTCATCAAAAGACAATTCTGGAATGCAGATTGAGGTCTTTAAAAGACATTTAACTTGGAAGTGCAAAATGCAAAGGTACAAAAACCCTAGTTCATTTACATTACATGATGTTTCCTAAACGGCTACCGTTTAGCTTTAAAAAAAGCAATGTTATTTGTTAATGGAAAAAAGCTTTTGTTCTGTTTGATTAGAACAATGATGGTTCACCAAGCTCGCTCCAATTGACTATATTTTCCATTACAATCCTGGTAAAAGACACACCCATGCTAAGGCATCCGCTGCCCCACCAAGCCAAACCATCTGTGATTGTTAAACAACCCCATCAGAATTTTGCTATGAAATATGGAGGGGACATGGAGGGAGAATAAGACGTTCCAACTATTGCATCAGAACTTTGCAATATGATTTTTTGGCAACATTTTTAGAATCAAATTCTTGCAGACCAAAGTACAATTTCCAATGAACTCTACAATCAGCGTGCCCTGTGCTTAAGAGGAAATTGTTCTAGAGTGTATAGATTACTGTACAATAAGTTAGTAGTAACCCAATGCAATTATCTCACACTTGCATCCAATTAGAAATTAGATACTTTTAATTAGCATGTGACATTATATTCTATAGGGTGGAATGCTTTTGTTATTTGGCAATGGAATACAAAATCTTCATTTTAAGCTGAAAATCATGTTGATTGCTCTTCCCAATTGCTTCATTTTGCTCCATTTTTTTTGTTGTAAAAAAAGAAGAAGATTAAAATGCTTGTCTGTGCTGCAGTGCACATATTTCTGGAGTTTTGCAGTAACTGCGAAAGTGCCATATAAGAATAATTATATATGAAAAAGCCTGCATTTTATCATCAAAGGCTATTAAGCAATCAGCTTTTTTTTTACTATACAAACGTGATCCAATAGGGTAAGAAGGAGCTGCAAAATTTGCAAGCTCCTACGGGAAACTTTTCCTAATCTTGTTTTTTTTTTTGTTTTTTGTTTTTGTTTTTTTTTTTTTGCTTTTCTACTCATTTCTGGACAGCAAATAAGCTACAGCGGCACATAAACAAGTGTTGTTGAAAGAAGTCAAATGTCTCTTTAAAGTCAACATGAAACCATCTCTTCTTATCATTGTTGGTCTTTATATTTATAATATATGAAGCAGGCTTCATTATTGCTCATATAGCACATTGGATTTTACTAAAATAATTGGATAAGAGATGAAGCTTTGACAAAATGAGCGATCATTTAAAGAGTATATCATGTAATATATTGCAGCTTACCAGACCTTAGCTATAGGGGTTCTATTAATATTTTGTAGGCTTTTCTTTATTTTTACATGGTGCTTTTACCCACTAGGGTAACAAAGCTCATTTTACTGTGGTGTAACTACCTATCCCAACTCTTCTCCATAACATGGGGAACAATGATATGTGTCAGTAGCTAGCAAAGGCATAGAGCACAGGAAGTAATAAGGTCACAAGATTAATAAACACAATCAACAGGCACTTATTGAACAGACCTAACAAAATGTTTTCAGTGGTTTATTAAACAGACCAAATACGGGAAGTTAATTGGTACAGTTTACATATCGTTTAGATGTGCCTATGGTGTCTAAATACAGCTGTAATAAAGTAATCTTCGTTTTCATGAATACTTCTTATGCAATACTTATTTTCATACAATGAGTTTCTGTTCTTATTAACAGTGAAATTCGCAAATAAGAGCACGATCACTTATCAGCTGACAATAAAATAGATTTGTATACAGAAATAGGGTGCCTCCTATATTTATACACGTAGAGTACATGAACATTGGTACAATGACCCTGATTTATGATAGCTCTCCAAAACTGGAGAAGATAGACTATCATGAATGAACCTGGGTGATTCAGCAATCATCACCACTACTATTGATCTCCTCCAGACTTTGAGACACCATCTACCTATATGCATGCATTCCAACAATGGCTGCATGACATTTCCCAGGGCAAGTTTTACAATGGTGACAATTGTAAACTGTGTCTGCACAAAACTGTGTCTGCTTTTTTTAATCTTTACCGGCAGCACATGTATAATCTTTACTGAAAAATAGGAGTGTTGTCACCCTTTAAATGTCCAAACAAGAACTTTAATGAGAGTATTGGTAGGAATATTTTAATAAAAACTGAAGTTTCAACTGGAATTTGTTTGCTTCAAACTGGTCTACAGGAATGAAAAACCCTCTTGAAACAGGCCAATAAATGGGTATGGAAAGTTTATTACCAAATGATGATTATACCAGATTTAAATGTTTGGGTTATAGGGCTTTAGAACAGCATTAGCTCCATCCCCAGCAGCACCGGCACTCAGAGGCTGCAGCACATAAATGGGTGGAGGAAAGAAACATCGTCCATAAGACAAAAGACTATACTGTGTTTCGTGTTGAAGGTTGCTAGTGGCTGTTTAAAAGCCTTAAAGAACCTCTTTGAACACAAACTTTAAAACAAACCCTCATTGAGCTGTAGATGCAGCAACTATGGAGTTATTCATCCTCACTTTTGGGGCAGAATGGGAGTCTCCAACCCACTGTCCTCAATAGATATCTACATTTTTTGAATTCTTTATTTCTGTGGAAATTTAGGTTGCATGCCAAATATTTCTTATCAATAATAAAAATACTTTTTAAAAAAGGGTAAAGTTGGGAGATGCACATATAATTCTACTATTGGAAATACTTTGCAGTTTTGAGAAGCTGGGAAAATAATTTATGGCCAGCCATCCTATCAGTTTTACTAAGGTGTACTTAGAAAGTCCAAATTGTGAGGACTTCTTCCACAGACCACAGCCTTGTAAGGACAAGGGAGCAGCATTTTCATATCAGCATTTCTGGGATAAAAGTATATGAAAGCATCAGTCACAAATCATACCATGCGCCAGTACAGAACTACAAAGTAATACAAAATGCGATACTTTATTTGTGTTTTAATAGGCCCACTCTTCCAATAGAAAGAACAGGTTGTTCCCTTGGAAACCTAGATCCCATCCATTACAGCTTTATTTAATGATATGCCTATGACAATGGCTTAAATAAACACACACTATGTAAAAGCAAACACACAAGGACATTGTATATTTATTATCTTTTCTTTTTCAGGACTTTTTGACTCTGGTAACCCCCAGCTGTGATGATTCATATGTATGTACCCAAACAACTTTGTAGATATCCAAGCATCATTCATATTATTCTATTTCAACTATCTTTTGCTATTCAACCAGCTTTCACAGAGAACACTGAGCCTCTGTACACATAACTGGTTTGTCCTCATGGAGGCTGGCCATGGACTAGGCAATGATAGATCGAGGGACTGAAGGACATGACAATATAGATTTCAACTGAGAAACAATCTCAGATCTCCTGCTGTCATGTTGAATCTGATACTGATCACATTCCACTTCCTGAAAGCTGAGTGAGAGCATCTAACTGCCAAAATGACATAACCAGTCTCGGTGTAGTACTTACTGATATCCAAAGTAGTCAACCAAGGTACGAGTTAAGTACAATGATGCAGCATGTGAGTTTTGTGAAGAACGTTATGGTTGGTTGAAGAACTGAACTAAAAAGTAATGTGTTAAAAACCCTAAATTACTACATGCCCTGTGTAGCATTTATTCTCCTATTCAAATGGTTTAGATGCCACAAAGCCAACAAAGACTAGATAAATAAAGCCGGCTTATAACTGGAGCAGTACTTGAGAGATGGATCCAATAGGTCAGGTAAATGGGTGCTTGAGGTCAAGCCAAGGATCAAACCTTCTAGTCTGGTGTATTGTTAACTAGTTTTGTGAGAATTAAACCAAAAGTCAGTATTTGATGCACTAGGCAGGTAACTGGCCAAGAAAGACAATAATTAGAGTCAAGGTACACAGCAAGGATTAGGGCATTTTTTTTCATTGCCGATTTTGTTGTCATTATCATGCTCAGTAGAGAGCAGCCCATGCTGCACTTTAGTTTAGCTACTTGTGTAGCAAGGACAATTTTGGTGGAGTCAGTTACCCTTTATTCATGTTTTTCTTTTTTTGGGGGGATGTGTAGGGAAAACAGTGCCCAGACAAACACAGAGAAAACATGCAAATTCCTGAGCTGCAAAGTCAACAGCATTAGCCACTGAGCCAACCCTGCCATCCTTAACCAATTTTTTTTGCATCCCAATGTAATTGTATAGAATATTTACTTCTCCTGGATTACCATGTCCTGGTCACTAATTTAGCATGTATCATAAAAGACAGTATAATTTTGCAGCAGATGTTCTAGTTCCTGAGAATCTGGATAGGAAAGCTATAGCTCTCATTCTATTGTCCACAATGTCTTTTAGAGCCCCACTTCTTGCCCAGGCACAGACCACCTTCTCTTCTGTATATGCAGGGCTGGGTACACACGTGCAATAATTGTCATTAGAAAATGAACGATTAACAACCAATCAACGATTATTCACAATTATTTTGAACAATCGTATTGTGCACAATTCGGTAAATGCTGAAATGATACGATCGTTCAAATATAATCCACCAATAACGTACACACACTAGATACGATCGTTTGAATGATGCAGGAAGTGACGTGTACAAGAGAAAGTATATCACAGAACAATCCATGATCACTGAACGACTGTACACACAATAGATAGCGAACACCTGTCGCTCAATCAGATCCTCTGGGACGGTCATTCGATTCCAGCGACATTAGACTCATTAGTCATCATTGCTGTGCACTTTTTTTGTTAATGATTATCGTCCGAATGGTCCTTAATTGTTCATTTTCAATAATAATTATTGCACGTGTACGTAAAAAAATCAAACCCAGAGAGTCCACACACTTGGATGCCTGCATTCCTTATGTAGCTGATATCTTATCTCAACAGTCATTAGGCAGGGAGGAACAAAACATGTAGTGGCTTACCTGTTTAGACGGATTATCTGCAAATCTCTAATTAAGTAACACAGAACTAGAGAAACAAGGGTGGGAAAATAAAGTACAAATGTATATTTTAATGTAACTAACATTCCACTTTAAAGATGACATCAGGCAGGGCTTTATTGCAGAAACAGACTTCTGAAAAAATGAATTCTTATATGCCTGATCACCGAGCTGCACAGGCAATCCTGGCTTCCCCTGCAGGCACCAGGACTGAAGGAACTCCTGTGCAGGAGTTAGGTCATCCCAGCCTGGCCAAGCCAAACAGCCAAAGATTGGAATGGGGAAAAGAAGAAAAAGATGGCTGCACCCTCGATGAAACAAAGATAGGTGAGTATATTCTGGGTTTAGTTCCTCTTTATTCAATCAAAGACTGTGGCAATTGAAATTAACATTTAGTCAGGATCATTCTGACTCCATTATCACTACAGGATTATGGTGAAAAATTAATGCAAGTCTGGATGGAAATAAATATTTTGGCATTGCATTAGTTTATTGAAATGGCAGTGAATGCATTCCATAATCAAAGCTAGCGTGTGACCTATTTTTTGGTCAGGCAGTATATTTGTCTTGGCATATTAGTAACCATGTTTTTATTGCCCCACATTCTTCTAATTGTTTATTACTGCCAGGCACAAGGACAAACTCATTTGACAGCTCACGTCTCTAAAGAGAGTTTAGAAGCCTATTAATTGGCTCCTGGCCCCATGATAAAAATTCATAGGGATCAGGTAAATTTAAAGAATCCATGAACATATTTTCGAATATGTGTACCTAGGACGCACATTAGTATGTAAACAGAGTATCACCGCACATGCCAGGAACATTCTTATTTATAGTTAATTCTAAGCTAATAAGCTATATAAATTTTCAGTGCTTTGCCTATTTTAGCATCATAAATTTACACCATTTCGCAGGCATCCACAATTTCAGGGCTTTACATATTTGGAATCTATTTATGCAATACCCAATATTATTCATTACATTTTACAAAAATAAAACTACTATATACAGTTTTGAGGTGTCATGCCGGGTATAAGACTTGCCTTGGTTGGGGCCTAGCAGCCATGTTAAGTCCATGATGGGTGCCAATTTTGAAGGGTTAGTGATTGATGTTAGGTGAATCAGATAAACTCTTCCGCTTTGACTCCTGAGGAAGCGGACTAGGATCTGTGAAACGCGTGAAGCATACTTGTGAATTACAAAGCTATATAAATTATAAACTGAGTTGTATGTTTTTAAATTTTGTTATGTGCGTTTATTTTATTATTTATGAATAAAAGTTTGGTAATTTTAATAGTTGGTGCTTACTGATGCCTTAAAATTCTCTCAAAACATTTTTGGTAAAAAAAAAAAAAAAAAATGTGTGAAAAAAAGAAAACTTTACCTACCTCATACCTGTCTTCCAGCATCCTTACCTAAGTATGTATGATGTTATAAAGTCTAAGTTTGGCATCCTGTGAAAACTGAGAATCACAAATCTTAAAATAATTCACTTACACTTGGATTTAAATATTTTGCAGAAAGATGAATATTACTGTCAATCACTGACTGATATCTAGCTGCCAATAAAACTAATGCAGGGGAAATCTCTGGGTTGAATGTGAATGTTGCAGCAAAAGCTGATTTGTCATTGTATTTGCCATTGTTTAAAGGACTTATAATTTTATCTTGCTGTTTTTGGCAAGAGTTCTTTAGAGTGCCACAGTGCTTTAGGAATTACAGCAATAAAGCCTACTCACTTGGAATATACAACGTAAAATTAGAGATCCAGCATCCCAGGTTGCTTTAGCCACGTTAGCAGCTGAGAAGGAGAAGGAAGCAGGAGAACAAAGTGTTATAACAGAGCAGCCAAGAAATGTGTTTACTGAATAAAAGCCCAGAGCCTTGTGTGCAATCCTAGGAGACAAAAATTACGAAGGTCGGGAAGAAATAAAGAAGGGAAGTGCAACAAGTTTCACAGCTTTTAGATTTCAGGTTTTCGTTTTCCTATGCCATAGCTAAATTGAAAAAGCTTTTCTTTAGTGTCAAGAATAATCTGTACAGTACCCAGCAGAGGTTTGATAAGAGAGGAACAAAGGCAAATGTCCTCTGGAACACACCTAAAAAGAATCTGTTAACTTTATCATGAATGGGCAACATGACATGGTCTCTTTTTGTAATAAGTGCAATTTAAAGTATATGTAGACCAAATTTAAAAAAAAGGCAATTGTTTATGATGCACAATGCATAGGCAAACTAGACTAGTTATGTTATTAACCAGTTGTTATGTTTCTTTATTCACCCTACTTATTCATAGCTTCCCTTTTAGGGAATTCTGCTTTTCCAGAAAATGCTTATTTTAATAGACTTTCCACATGGATTATAGAATAAGGGGTTATTAGAGAAAGAGTCTCTTTTTATTAAGGCTTAAAGGCACACATCTGCCAATACAGGTGTGGATGACATGTACCATTACAAAAATCCTTTGCCTTTAAGATGTATGTTATTTAAAAAGTTCCCCTAAATTATACCTAAGTATAAGTGGGCAGCATGGTGGCTCAGGGGTTAGCACTCTGGCCTTTGCAGCGCTAGGTCCTAGGTTCGAGTCCCAGCCAGGACACTATCTGCATGGAGTTTGCAGGTTCTCCCTGTGTCTGCGTGGGTTTCCTCCGGGTACTCTGGTTTCCTCCCACATCCCAAAAACATGCAGTTAGGTTCATTGGCTCCCCCTAAATTGACCTAGACTACATTAATGACATATGACTATAGTAGGGACATTAGATTGTGAGCTCCTTTGAGGGACAGTTAGTGACACAACTATGGACTCTGTACAGTGCTGCATAATATGATGGTGCTATATAAATACTGTATAATAATAATAATATAATATTAATAATACCTACTAGATTGTAAGCTCTTCAGGGCAGGGTCCTCTCCTCCTGTATTAGTCTGTCATTTGCAATCCCTATTTAATGTACAGCGCTGTGTAATATGTTGGTGCTATATATATATAATTATTATTGTTATTATTAATAATAATAATAGTAATAATAATTTAGCTACTAAATAATAGATCCTTGCTGTGGTGATATCACATGAAATCTTAAATAAAACAGCATGGTCAATGACAATATATGCTGTCCTGTAAGTGCCATGAAGACTGTAGTTTGGGGATCATGGACTCATATCCATATGATTGCATCTAAAGAGTGATTCCCCCCAATACCAAGGTGTACCCTGAATAATTCCTTCCTATAACCAGGTGTTCCCTTTATACCCAGACATACCCTAAGTAATTAAATTTTTTTACCCAGATTTACCCTATCTGAACCCTTCCTTTACCTGAATGTACCTGGCAAAATTTGAGTTATTGCCCCCAATGCACAGATGTACCTTAAGTGATCACCCTTAAACCCATATGTACCCTGAGTGATTCCTCCCTAAACTCAGATGTATTAGTAGGAGTAATTCCCTCCTATATCAAGATTTACTCTAAAAAATTCCCAAATAAACACGGGTGTACCCTTACTATTTCCCACTCATACCCAGATGTACCCTAACTTTTTCCTACCTACAGTATATCAAGAGGTACCTTTTTTTTACCACCATTTTTTCTTTATACTGTATTTTCAACATAATTTGAAGGCTGAATGAAATGTTTTATGTAGTAAAACCCTATACATCAGGCCAAAAAAGAAAAAGGCAAAAAGATGAGAGCTATGCACATGCTATATGCTGATGTTTTAAAACTTCATTTAAATTAAAGTTAGGATTAATACAGTTCTCTAATTTTACCCTGATGCCCTAAATTCTCAGATAAAAAATATTCCTTAAATTCTCAGTACACGTGTACCCCATACATGTCTACATTTATCACATGTATCCCTTACTGTATAAAAAATAGTTCTAAATAAACCATAATACATTTACATAACTTGATACTAGAAAAATCTGTATGTAATTTACTATACACAATTGTCATTAATCTGTTCTTCTATGTCCATACCATGCTGGCAATATTCTGTTCCAATAACATATCTGTGCTTGTTCTGAACCTGCCGAGATCATTCAGCAACAGCATATCACACAGCAAGAGCATTTCATATGCTACAGCTCATTATATCATTCAGCACAAGCAAATTTCACCACTCAGCAAGGGAATATCAAATCACTGTTGTATCACAACTGCCTATTATATATTGTGATGATCAATCAGCAACGGTATATCAAACCACAGATTATGCATCACAGCACTACATATTTTTTATTGTGCTAGAAAAGTACATGATATTACCCAGCAAGAATAGATCATACTATAACACAATATATCTGCTAGCAAGAGAATATTAAACCACCACCCAATGATATCATGCAATACTATTGTATATCAGTCGCTTTTATTCCTGCCTTTTGTCTTGATGCCCTCAACAATTTCATCATTCGTTTCCAATACCTATTGTTTGTCTTTGTCTGTTGAGACCAGCAAAGTTTATTTCACTTCAACGGCATAACACCCAATCTTTTTAGCTACATGATAAAACACATTGCAGAAAGTTATTTCATCAACTGCTCACACCAAAGTAATTACAACCAATGGATGGCGGTTGGTACAAGGTATTTATACAAAGACAAAGAAACCAAATTGTCCCCCCCCAAAACTGTAAACGATTTCAGAATCATAGGAAGCAGGTCCTCTCCTGTTTGTTGTGCCTCTCTCCTGCTAAAGCACCCAAGGTGGCCACCCTTCTGCTTTTGCTTTGACCCAATTCTGCAACTAATACTTAACGTGGCCATATACCGGTTAATCAAATTCAATGGTAATCCAATATATATGGGGGGTACAGATGTCCCCCGACAGAGGAGGTCATAAGGGATCAACTGCTATTGGTATAACAAACCAAAGGGGCACCTCATGCTCATCATTTTCCTCTTCCTTCCCCATAGAACAGAGTCAGCTGCTTGGCGGAGAGCCAAGAGACCTGCCGGTACAAGTTTGTTCAGTGACAATATTTGCAAGTGTGTACTGAACATAGGGCTGCCCTTCAAGTTTAGGGGAGGGTGAATGTGCCTTTAGGCTATCAAGTATTGAATGTGTTGGTAGATGGGGTAGACAGATATATAGTTTCTAAGGGGGTTCTATTAAGAAGCAAATGTATGAATATTTTATCTATAAACAGTTGACTATTAAAGTGAACATCACTACAATTTATTGATTAATAGGATTCTTACCAAAAAATAATCATCAAACTTGAAATCATTTTCACAGTTTTTTGCAAAGTGAATTTATTATTAGGTATTATTGAATAATAAAGCACTTTCATGTTCACTGGCGATTTACAAACTAAGGAGCAAAGATGGGTGCATGATACACAGGCGGTAAACAGCATGAATGTCACAGTTACTACAATAGATTATACAGTGTTCTCCCCAGCTCCTTTTAGTGACCACTGAGCTGTTTGGGGTAGGTATTGAAAAGTTTAGTGACAAAATACAGCGCCTGCCTTACGGTTTCCCTTAGTCTTGCCCTAGTCATTAAGTTAAGTGAAAATTTAATTTTGCGATATTAGCATGCTCTAATCCTTTAGAAAATCAAGCCCATTCATTTTAAGACTTGTATTTCAGTTAAGGGTATTATTTGAATCCCACCAGCTACAGCCGTGGTACATTTTGTGTCTGTATAGGTTGAATCAATATTGGATATAATTGAGAAACGTCACTACAGTACAGTACAGAACCCTTTATAAATAGGTATCATGGTGATAAGCCTTTTCTTAACCTTTTTAACATGAGGAAACCCTTTAAATAATTTTTACGTCTCAGGAAACTTCTGCTATAAATACTATACATGGCTCACAGCATGGTGATCAATGGGAAGAATGTCTCTTATATTGCTGGCCAGTGGAAGGAATGTCATCCTTACAGATAGCCAAAAAGATCATTGATGCCAGTTAATGAATTGCTTGCTCATTAATGAACCCCTAGCAAGCCTAAGGTTCCATTAAACCCTGGTACAGAAACACTAATCTAGGTATTGTATTGTAATTGTTCCATACTCCATGCTTAACAGCTCTTTAACTTGTTTTTTTTTTTTTTTTTGCAGGCAAACTATCCAGGTACAGGACGGACTGGTGCACCAAAAAAGCAAATTGACTCAAGAGACAATCCAGAAACCTGCCTGGGAAATTGCCAAGTATGTCACCTTATCCTTCCCTCCAGCCCTTGTGTACATATTATCCGATTGCTAGTAAATAGCTGCAATTAAAAGCTTAGGTGATTGAAGTTGGGTTTTTTTTCCCAGCAGGATTTACTTGCATACCAAAAAAGAGAAGCATATGGAGAGGGAAGTTAGAGGGGTCCCTGTTTCCAAAAAGTGTATTTTGCTGATAAATTGTATATCTTAGTTAAAGTAAAACTGTAATATATATATAAATATATTGAAGAATTTTCAAGCTTATTCATAAATTTGCATACACGCACATTCAGTTCTGTTTACATTTTGCTATTATTTTGATGATGTGTGCTGCTTTTATCTTGACATGGCAAGTCTTATTAAAACTTAAGTTATTAATAATACTCAAAAGCTACTTTTTGTTGTGATTTGCATTCAAAATATAACTGTTTGAGTGCTGCTACATTCACATTCGACACAAGCACTTAGTGTACAGAAATACTTATTTATTCTTCATTCTGTGCTAGATACTCCAGAATGATAATATTATATTTTTATTTTATACAAGTAACATCATGTGATTATTATAGAATAAAAATACACTACAATGGGAAATATAGGGGGTCCATTAAAATCCCAAACTTATATTTCAGGTGTGTAAATTTCCAGGGATAGAAAAGGGAAGCAAAGAATCATATTGTAGGTTTGGATTCCTGGACTGTCCCTTAACCTTTCTGAACTAGGCACAAGAAGTAATTTTATGGTAAACATAGCCCTGGAGGTTTCCAGCTTTTGCTGGTTGTTGATTCTGATCTCCTAAAAAGATAGCATGAGTAATTTGCTAAACAAGTCAAGGCCGCTGACCTTATTTATCAGAGTTTGCTGTAATTTTTAGTGTCATTTAGCTAAAGTAAATCAGGAAGTGAGGTGTTCGTTTTGAATACCCAACCATCATTAATATTATTATTATTATTATTATTATTATTATTATTATTAATAATAAAAAGGGAATTTAAAAAAATATATGAATTTTGCTTGCATATGTTGGAGGATTTAGGTCACTGCAAGCCAAGCTTAGGCTATGTACACACGTGCAATAATTGTTGGAAACGAATGATTATCGTTCGGTAACCGTTAACAAAAAAAGTGCACAACGACACCGATGAACAAGGAATTTCACTGAAAACGAACACCCGTCCTGGCAGGTCCGTTTGGGCAATGATCGTTCACTATCTATTGTGTGTATAGTCGTGTAGTGATCATGAATGGTTCTGCTGTACATTTTCCCGGTACAGGTCACTTCCTGCATCGTATCTAGTGTGTCTACATTATTGGTTGATTATATTTCGTTCAAAATATTCATGAATAATCGTTGATCTGTTGTTAGTCGTTCGTTTTCTAATGACAATTATTGCACATGTGTACCTAGCCTTATTCACAAGGATGCTTAACGCCTTTATTTATTCAACCCCACTGCTAAAATTTAGCATCTCATAAACAGGCTTATTAAATAAGGCAATAACTGATGTGCGTGGATTATTTCTCACTTCTCACTTCTCTAAAAATCTCAATCTGACCACTTGAGTTCCCACTACACAGAACTAAAAGAGTGCAGCCTACTTACTATAGGGTAATAGGCAACTCATTTAGAATTGTTCTGTAGTGTAGTATGGCCCCCAATATTTGGATCACCCTGACCCCTTAAAATTATACATGTCTAGGAAGGCCCTGGTATTCTTGCATTGATGAAGAATGCAGTGATGGGCGTTTTACCTTTTGCATAGGTTTGGGGTTTTGTGATTCTAGATAAAATGAGTTGAGGAATGACATTCAGACAGGGCTGTCAGGTTCAGTTGACCTGAAAGCTAAAATCGTAATAAAATGCAGTGGCATATGGTCATGTGACTGACCACTGTAATGATATTTTAGCCACTAGGTATTGTTTTTCGTGAAGTCATGTGATCAGGGTATTCGGTTAATTTACCCGATTATATATGCCTGTCATGTTGAAATACAAGTGTTACAACCAGTTAAGTAACCTGTAAAAGAGGACGTTTGAATAGTAGAAAGAAAAGGGAAGTATTTCCACTCCTATACAGTTAAGAGAACAAGTACACCTCTTAACAATCGGCTCTATTCAAACAGTGCCTACAGATAAAAGTGATATACGTAAGTGCAGAAACACAAGAAAAAATCAATTTAATTTAATAAAAATTTCTATAGATTTAACAATGTATTGTGGAAAAAGTGAGCGTTTTTATGACCAATTCAGTTAAGTTTTTTATTGTTCAGTTCATCTGCAAGGTGATTGTGAACTGCCCATTTAAAATCACCACAGCATTTCAATGCAATTCAAATCAGTGCCCTCCATTTCTTTATTTGAGAAATTTCTTGGATGATCTGCTTGTGTGCTTCTGATTGTATCATGTTGAAAGATCAGTTTCCAGTGTAAACTTTAACTTTCAAACATATAATCTCACATTCTCATCAAGCACATTTTTATATGACTATTGTTGTTGTTAGTGATTGCGAGCTGCCCAAACATTGGGGCAGAAAATCAATCACAATAGTATTTCAACTACAATTCTTCATGGTTGGTATGAAGTTCCTGAAGTGCCATCTTCAGTTTATACCAAACATGTCTACCATTATTATGACCAGACAGCTTTCTCTTTGTTAGCCTGGTCTTTGCCTATATTCTAAACAGCAAACCAAAGTCTTGATCTATTTTTCCTCTTGGACAGCAAATGCTTTTCTTTAGTTCACTTTTTCACAATTTAATTAGTGCACTGTCTTTCCAATGGTAGTGAATCTCATACTTTACCTTGAGCAGTCAAAGTATAAGTTTGCTTTAAATCTAATAACAAGCTTGTAACAAGTCTAGCTTGTTGTGTTGGTTGTTTTATTGCAATACTTTCACATCCGAAACTAGAGCATTAGGCATAATTATATACACAGCCTTCCTAGTCATTGTCATTTGTAAGGGACTGCTCCAGAAATGTCAGTGCCACAGTTCTTATGGTGTATGTTTAGTAAGTGAAGCAGCTCAGATCAGCAATTATATTATATAAATGACAATGTTTAAACATTATATATATATATATATATATATATATATATAGGGATGTGTACTAGCAGTTATGTTTAAACTAGGCTAGTATTATACATATTATACAACAAAATATGTAATCTGTCACAATGTTCAGATGTCAGAATACATCATCTGTCATGATTTCAGAGCACTCTATGTACTCAGCATGTTTACAACAGAAAATATTGTTATTGGCATGCCAATAGAAGCAAGTCTAAAGTGGTCAGCATGGCCCTGACAAAATGTTTCAGCTAGTCATTAACATAAGTGCCCAATTAATTTAGTATTTCCATGTTAAGGGTACCCAACATCTCGTACTCCCTATTCTTTGTGCTCTGGATGAGAACTTCACATGGACAGCAAGTTTCAGCAGCACATTTTTGTTGTCAACAAAATGCATCAAATGTTTACCATCAATTTTATTTTTGGCTATGTGCCTGCCATATTTTTGCCAAGGTATTATGGTGGTTATCATGTTCATGGCAGTGTGTGGGTATTCCCTGCATACCTCTGGCAGAGGGTTTCTAGTACTCATGTTCCTAGCACAGTGCTTAAGACATAGTATAAAACATAGTTCCCCATATCGCTATGATTTTTATTGTGGATTTATCTGCAACTAGCGTTTGTTATACAACAAAATGTGCCTCCATGTTAGCTAGTAGTAGATAGTCATATCAGCTGGACTTGTTCTTCTAATGCTGAGGACATTTGAAAGCTTTCCAAGTCATTTACCAAGAAACTGTCTTTAGGAACATGGGGAAAAATGTATCTGTGAAGGTTCTCATTTATCTTGGTCATTGTATATCTATATCAATACCAGCTAGTCACATTTAGCTTTCCAAGCCACTTCAAATCCTGATGAATTGGCTTGGAAAACTGCAAAAAAGAAAAGAATGAAAGAAAAGAAAGCCAATTCAGTTTGCTGAGTCAGGTAGTTCGGTAGCAGAGGTCACTGGCCATATTGTAGGATCCACAAGATTAGCACTTATAAGTACTGTATGTCATAAATAGAGAGGTTCTCTAGAGCAGTGGTCCCCTACCTTTTGAAATTTGTGGAACACTAAATCCACGGACTCCGGACCATGCATGTGCAGGGAGCCGTTTGTCACTCAAAGGTGAAGAAACTTCCCCCAGAGTAATGTCATGATGCCAGAACCCTCTCACTCTCCCATCACAGGTCTGAGCCAGATACACAACCCGCCCTCCACCCTGAGCCTATACTTGTATGAGAGACATGGTCTGGGGCTCTGGCTGGACATGATGAATGTCTGGTATGTGCCCTTCAGCAATATCTATCAGTACCCACAACAACAACAACCATAATTCCCTTGTAACAGAAGAGTGTAGATCAGGCTTTGGTACTCTTTAAGCAACCTATGCAGAGAAACCAGTTTTTTAAGGAAAAAGTGTTTGAGATATGGAATCTACACGACTCCTGTGTCAGTGATTTCAGTATTGTAGTGCTACTCTGCTACCAGAGGTTTTGGATTGGATGAATCCTTTACCTGCTTTTTTAGATGCTTAGTGGAGACTATTTAGTTGTATTCTTAGGAACCCTTACCTTTCCCACCATAAATAGCTTTATGTATTCATTTACTAATGTGATAGGTGAGCTTTGTAGTACATTTTTCTTTTATATATCATAATTTTACAAATTAAGTCAGTGTTCTCCCCAGCCCCATTTAGCTAGGCGCACCACCCAGCACTTTTCAGTCACCACCCGGCTGTTTTTGGATGGCTACTGAGGAGTTTGGTCATAATAAAGGTGCTGCCACCCACCTACAATTTCGTCCCACCCGGCTCAAAAACATTTATGGGTTGAGCACTGGAAGTTAACACACACTAATTGCCAAAAAAAACTTTTTTCCTTCAATATTGTAGTGTGAATCTCATTAAAATATGAAATAAATCATATGTCATTACATCCCAATACCAGTGTAGCCAAAATAAAATTAAAACAAATATCTTGTTATAAAACATTCAGAGCTATTTGTTTTACCTATCTAAAAGGTTTTATTAAAATATGTGCTTAATGGGAACTCCTAATAAGCTATTAGGAGTATAAGCTAGAACTCCTATATAAGCTAGAATAAGCTAGAACTCCTAATAATAACCTTTTATGCAATATGTAAGACATTCATTGATATTTAAAACAATAGCAAGTATTTAGCAGCCTCCTTACTGTGTATTTGAACGTATTCAAAGTGGAACACGAGTATCATAACACTGCACACAAATACCATGTTGAAGGAATGACAGTGGGAATGACCTTTAAAAGACACACATTTTCAATTAGTGCATTTCTAAACTCAAAAATATACATCTAATATATCTCAGTTTATCATATACACTCAAAAATAAATATATTCAAGTATAAACCTGAAAAAAACAGGTAAAAATAGTTGACTTGGCTAAAAAACCTAGGAGGCTAGGTTTACAGTTATAGGAAAGTCTTGCTGGGCAGGAGGAATTGGTATAGATACCTATCCTTGTGCCAGCCATTACATCTTCCCCATGTATTCACTGCCTGCCCATGGTTTATGCAATTTTACTTTTTTTTTCCAGGTTTCACTTTAGACTGCTTATAATTTTAGGAATGCAGTTGGATGTGCAGGTGCATACACAGCTGCCCTTAGGTGCTGCTTTTGGCTGCTGGGTGCATGCACTCAACAGCCCATTTTCCTAGTAAGTCATTCTTATTGTGGGAGGAGTAAAGTTGCTTGCAGACATTGTTGTCAAACAAAGAATCAATATTGATTTGTAATCTGCCTTATGGGTTCCTATAGGCAGTGTCAGTCACTTGTAAGACCCATAACATTAGTCATATCTGTGGCCAGCTTTACCTTCTACTTTATGGAAGCTAAAAATCATAGAAAAAATATTTTTTTGCATCCATTGTAATTTTTAAAAACCGTCTTTGAGTAGACGGAATGTAGTTATTATAGACACCTCCAGTGTTCATTCTCTACCACCAGACTCATTTTACATGAGTGCAACATCTGACCCAGAAATATTATAAGAATGGAGCTGTCAGTGTGACATCACAATTGGCTGGAAGAAAGAAGAGCTTTGTAGGTTATTTATATTACAACAAAAAAAAAAAAAAGGCACGCGTTAACAGCCATAAAGTTCTAACAAGTTCAACCACTGGAGTTTTCTAAAATACCTTCAGGGCTAGAGCTTCTTGTAATTCTTTCCTTTACCCTATTGTCACTTTGACATCTGAGTACATAGAGTAATCATAGTAGCGGCTGACAATGAAGGTATCTGGGGTCAGAAGTTATACAGCTTCCAGTGACTGATCACAGTTGGATATTTACTGTGTCCCTGCAAGATATAAGGATTTTGTTTTTTAAATTTCAACCCCAGATTATGGTTACTTGTTATGCTTAATAAAAGGACATTTAAGCTCATCGAGTTTTCTTTTGCTAAAGCATTTTCTATGATGACCAATTGCCATTTTTAAGAGGATGTTTTTATTTTTTATTACACCTCTGCTGGTCCCCTGCAGCCAATTCTTGTCTATATGCATTTACTCCATCATTGGCTGCACATCATTGTTCTGGACTGTTTGTGGACCTTGCTTGTGCAAGATGTGTCAGCGTAGACACTTGTACATTCAACTAGGGTAGCAAGTGATAATGCAGAACAGTTGGGAGGCAGTCATCAATATATGAAAAAAGTGCCTTGATGCAATATTACGAGGTTTTATAACAATGAAAGCTGCATGTTTAAACAAAGATGAAAAAACTTCTTAAGCCAGGTTATGCTAATGTGTATTTGAGATAATCATGATTAGGTTTAGATCTACTGTAAGCTGAATTTAAAGTGAACCTGTTTCTTAGGCTGGTGTCACACCCATGTGAACAATCTGTATGGTTTAGTACATAGAAAAAATGCAGCACACCCGGTTTTTGGTGTATAAAACTAATTGGTTACCTTAATATGATGCACAATAATAAATGTTAACACGTGTACTGTGACACACTGCAACAGAATAAATAGGATGTGAGAGGAACCAGAAACATTTAAAGAAAAAGTTTCTGGCACAAAAATGTTACCGTTTCTAGCCAAAAAAGAGTCAAAGTTATCTGCACCTAGATAATAGGGATTGATTTATTAAAGGAGTTTGGGTTGTCCACTTGGCAAAGTAAATTATCACCTTGATGGACTGCGTAATATGTTGGCCCTATATAAATCTTGTTTAATAAAAAGAAAAATAATAACTTTGCATTTTTTCTTTACATGATTGGATAGGTAAATTCCACAGAGTTTCACTTTTTGTCTAAGCTCTGTAACAATTCCCTTGCAGAGTGATAATTCACTTTGCTATCTGAACTGCATAAGATCCTCTAGTAAATTAACCCCACTGAATCCCTTGGGCATGAACATTAATCTGCATTTAGTTGTATGCTTGTTTTGGGTGTGTGACAGAAACTACTAAAGACAAAAGATCAGATTTACATCCAAGCAATTAGTGTTCTTTAAATTGAGCAATGGTAGCCACCATAATCTCACAGTATGGGTCTACTTTAAATTATTAATTATAATTAAAGTGAACCTACACTGAAAAGAGGTGAGCAGTTCAGGTAGATGGTACCTTAGCAATGGAACACAATTTTTTACCACAATTTATTGTCCTGCCAAAAATCATTGGTTAGTAGACTTGCATGGACATGAGATCGTTGGCTTATCTAATGCCCATAATTATCTTTACACTATAGCTATGTACACATTTGCAATAATTGTAGATGGGAAGGATCTTCCGTGATCTTTTCCAATGACTAATGACTGCACAATGCATACATACAGCACCGTTCCGCTCTATGAAGAGGGAAGAACTATGGAGCAGCACCCTGATGCGCTCTCTCACTCCCTTTACTTCCATTAGGACTGTTCGTCGTCCATCGTTCGTGGATCTGCCAGGACAGTTGTTCGGATGTTGGACGACAAGCGATGTACACACGTAAGATTTTTGACAGATATCGGCCCTGAGCCAATTATTGGACGAGAACAATTGCACGTGTGTACATAGCCAAAGAGCAAATAAATGAGAATACCTTAGAGAATAGGTATAACCGGGAAATACATGGAAAAAAGTTTGCAGATGCAAATGAAGCTAACCCATTAAAATGCATTATGTTAAAATCCTATATATTATTTTTCTAGTTCAGAATCTCTGTTAATTAATTTGGCCATTGATTTTGTTTTAAAATAAGAAACCAAAAATTCCACTCATTTTCCATTCGAACTTTACAGCTCGTTTCTCCTGCTGTTTTTGTTATCCCGTATTCTCAGTGTAACAGCTATCAGCCCAGTCTTCCACCTGTTCCCTCTTGGTGTAATCCAGCTCATAGACGCGTAGCAGAACAGAATCCTTAACAGATGGGTTTTATAACTCACCCCCATCTCATTCCTTTCGCTTCCAAATGTCACAGATCTAAGTCTTGATGTCCCCTCTTAGGTTTCCCTAGGACATGTATCTACCCAGCTGTCTGCCAGTTCCCTGTGTCTTGCCAAGACTGCCACCTTTCATCTTTTTACAGGGCACAGATATATTGACATGTCATTTCCTTCAGGCCAGCAGAATGTGACACTGATAATGTCAGAAATGTGGACAATGTCATTCCTTTTCACATGAAATTTTATTAGCTCGACATAGTGGGATAATGTGTAATTCACATACACTTTGACATTGAACCCAATGCCTATGTTGTGCTTAAAGTAATAGGGAATGCAATTATGTTTCTTTTTTAAAAATTCAAAATGCCATTCTGTCATGCTGCTTGAGCTTCAATACTGTAGTTGGAACAAGTATGCGAGCCAAAACATCTTCATCTGCATTCTTTTTCTGGGCAGAGAGGGTCTGTATAGTAGCCAGACGGCAGTTTCAGATGGAAAGGTCATTAGAGACATTCTTTCCTGACAAGTTGCTCTAGGTTCAGAAAATCTACTTTATCTGATCAAGAAGACAAATAACAAAGCTGCTCCCTGTGTCATTAGAAGTAGACTTCTAATAAAGATAATCTCTTCATTAATAAAGCAAAAACAAAATATTCATGTGTACAAAAGTACAATCTCATTAATAGTACAATGTACAGGGTACAAGTATGTGGCTGGTAGGATAAACTTCAACTTTCTTCTGAAACAGAAATCTTTGCCACCAACTTCACAGCGGTTTTACAGGTCCACGGCAATCCTCTTTGGCCATTGGATGGTTACTGATGACTGTACTTGGTGTGCACAGGAGTTACATTCACCCAGTGTCTGAGGGCTCTACATTGGGGTCTACACTGAATCTACACAGCACAGGATTTATATAGGGGTCTGCACTACATGGCAGGCAACAAAAAGCCACCAGAAACCAGGAAAAGTTATTACTTCACATGTCTCCCCTGAGAAAAACCTTTATCTCCTGAAGATTTTTTGATTAGAAATTTTAAGTCCACTATGAAAGGAATGGCTGAGATTTGCATCAGACCCCAACTGGTATTTGCAGTATGTATTGTCCCGTAGCACTGGTGGTTCAGTTGGACTTCTTACCCTAGGTGGACCACTGTACACGTGCCACATTTATCCCCGAGACAAGCACAACTGTTCATCTCGGGTAACAATCATCTGATATGTGTATGTAGCTTAAGAGGAGTTCATTGTTTGGACTTATGCACATTTTAAGTAAATCTTTCTGACCATATACATATGAACTTAAGATAAATTTAATGGACAACAAACTTAAGTGAGTGTAAGTGTAAGACCCATAACACACTGAGGTTCAACCACTGAGGGTGTTATAAAGCCACACTGTTTGAATTTGATCATTAAACAAAAAGATTTTTTGAGATAATCAGCCCTCCCAGGCTGAAGAGGATACACTTTAATCAGGGAACCTGGGTGATTTCCTAATGGATTTCCTAAAGGTCATTTGCTATTTGTTAGCAAATGACCAGATCAATTCCAATTTGCCATCCATCTTCACTGATGAAAGTGTATCCTTTCAAGCCTTTGAAAGCTTTGATAAATCAGGCCCGTAATGATCAAGATGTTTTATGATAATTACATTATTGTTCAAATGATTATAATATAACATTTTTGTTTCTAATAAGTTATTTTTGACAGATAACTAAAAGACAATTTATGTTTTGCAGTGATTTCTGGCAAGGCTCCGGTCCTTCTACAGTGATGAAAAAATTGGATGAGAAGCTGGAGTCTCCGGACAACCAGGCTATGCAGGAACAGTAAGATTCCATAATCACAAATCTTCTTAGTCGGACTTTATCTTATTGTGATCAGAAAAAACTGAGATAGATATGTGCTTTTTTTTTTAGGAAAAGTGACCTCAAGAAGGCAGCAACATTATCAAAGTTGGTGACAAAACTTAAGGTTAGCAGTGCCAGTGAAAAAAGTGAAATTTTGTACTATTTTGCTATGATATCAAATCATATTTGAACCTATGAGCAAACTTTTAATATTTTGCAGTTTACTAATCCTTAGATAAGGAAGGCTAAATTATTTTCTTCCCTTTATTTTCATCTGGTGGTGGTGCTGCCAGTAACACTCTTCCTGTCCTAGGTTGACAACGCTTACTTATAATACTGTATCCATGGAGGAGCAGTGTTGTCACCCTTTGACAGGGCTGCAGAATACTTACCGCTGTCATCTGTAAAATGGGGAAAAAGATGGCTTTAGTCCTCAGAGCTAGGAACCAGGCTGATAAAATGCAGCAGAAGCATGGGGCAAAGGAAGTATTCAGCTTACAAGATTTTTTGTATCGCCAATTTTCTGGCTCCTTTTCAACAAATATAACAAAACACTGCATATTTAAAGACTAAAATGTGGCAAATATTAAGTTCACTGACAGGGATTACATGCACCTAATAAAACTTCACCTAACAACTTATAGCAATCTGATTTTTCTGGCTTGCAAAGTTACTAAATGGTTTAGAAAAGGTCAGTAACAAGCAAATCAAATCAATCAAAACTCACAAACACTTGAGGAACCATCTTGGTAACTGTACCTAAAGATTTGAAAGAAACACAATTACCGTAATGAGCAGAAGTTTGGTTTTCATGTTTGTAGCAGTCATTGATGATTCAGAGATCTGCCTTTTCAAGTAATGTGAATAGAGCCTGTAACTCCAACAACGTGAAACTTGCTTGTGCCTCTGCCATCACAGCTTATCACTAAAAGAAAAAACAGTTTTAAGAATCGCAAAGACCTGATATTTGCAGTTACATACTAAGATATTAGGCTGTCATATGCGCCCACATTCATTTTTCTATATCATCTGGAAGGGGGCAAAGGCAGGAACTTTATCAGCACCCCCTGGTAGACCAAATCTATTGCTGGATCATCCAGGTTCACCCATCATAGTCTATTGTTACAGAGTTTTAATAAATCCGGAGATGTTCTGTAATCCACACAGAGAACTGGGAACACTGGTAAAAGTTAGCAGTGGTGTACAGGAAGGTGTTTTGGCAGGATTGTTATGTTGTTTCAGATATTGTGCAGATGTGAGCAGCTTCGATCCAGCTAGGATGCGATATTTGTCTGATTTCCAACATTCAAGTTACTCCATACAGTTCATCCGATTATAAACATTTTTACATGATTGTCTGGACAGATATTAAATGGTATCTACAATAATTGTGTGCTTTTGTCTAAAATAGGGTAGTGAATAAAAATGTTTCAGCAACTCTATTAGTGTCTATGAGGCTTAAACATCTGCATTATTGGCAGGCTGACTATTAATCAGATTTTTATTGCAGAAAAAAGTGTGGTGTCATGCTTTAAAGCCCAACTAAACACAAAATCAAAGGTTTCCCTAAATCAACTCTCAAAGTTTTCATGTTAATTATTTATTATTATTACCTATAACTGAACTAGGACTGTGCACATATCCAGGACCTCTAATACTCAACACCTACTTCCTACACCTAGTTCCATCACTTCAAACAGAAAGATGGTTTACATTGTAATGCATGGATGCTGCAAGATTTATTTCAGCATCTTCTGTTCTTACTACTTTGAGTTTTACATAGTTAGTCAGGTTGAAAAAAAGACATAGGTCCATCAAGTTAACCACCAACCCCAGATAAAACCCCACAGACATAGTTGATCAAGAAAAAGGCAAAAACCCATCTAAAGCAGTGGTCGCCAACCTTTTCAGACTGACAGACCAGTAAATTTACCAGGTCAGGATTGTGCATGGCCAGGGATCCGGGTGTCACCTAAAGGGGGAGAAACTTCCCCCATAGTGATGTCATGATGCCAGGAACCCCCCCCCCCAATCACCCATCGCAGCCTCAGACCCGGACCTCAGACCTGAAAGTGGGCCAGTTGTGTCCACCAAAATTTTCTCACAGACCACCTGTTCTAAGGTAACCGCTGTTCTTAAGCATTCTTCAATGTGCTCCAACAGGGGAAAAACATTCTTTTCTGATGCCTTGGGGCAATCAGATGTTCCCTGGACCAATCTCTTGTATCATGCCTTTAAAGCTTTAATACCCAGGTACATTCTGTGCTTCTAGAAAAACATTCAGCTTTTTCCTAAAGCAATCTATAGTAGTTGCTGAAACTACTTCCTGAGGGAGCCTATTACACATTTTCACAGACCTTACAGTGAAGAATCCTTTCCTTGATCCTAAAGTAAAAAGTTGGGAAAAGAGTTCTCTATATGGACCATTTATATATTTTTACAGGGTGATCATATCCTCCCTTAAACGTCTCTTCTCAAGGGATAATAGATTCAGTACAGCTACAATCTCAACTCTATGGTACATCAAGATGGTGCATAGAAACCATCGCTTTGACGGGCTGGAGAACCTTTTGACCACCAGCTATTTACTCCACCACTTGTTATTCTCAGCCAAACTGAGCTTACAAGATCTTTAGTCCTTTCATTTGCAAACAAATAGCTAATGACTTTTAGGAAATCCATTCCATTTTTACTGGATTACCCAGCTTTACTGATGAATGTGTACTCTCTTCAGCCTTGGAGAGTTTTGTTAAGTCAGGGCCAGTGGATCTGCTTTACTAAAATATTGCAAAGCTATTGGAAAAGCTAGACCAATATATGAGAACCTTGGCGATAAAGCAAACCTGGAACAGATTTTTTCAATAAGATTTGTACATTTTTACTGTTCCTACTGCTGGTGCATGCACATTACTGTAATTGTACAAATTCAACATTATTGTATTTTCATTAATTATCACAACGTCTACTTTTACCTGGTTAAGGATTGAAATTAAAAGTTGCAAATTTAAATTTTCGACCTAGTAGCAATCCGCTTTAAAGAAATCTATACTATGCTTGTAGATCACCTTGGTTCACCAATGATGGTCTATCTTCTCCAGTGTTGGGGAACAATGCCTGCAACCATCCTCTAAGTTCTATGGGTATCCTAATAGTATGACATGTTGACCACGCATCAGTAGAAATGCAAGGGTGCTTGTGATGAAAGCAGTCCTGCCACTCTAATGTAAAACCTGCATACTATCACGGTCAAGTTCTTCTATTGTTTAAAGTATATGTAATCCTGAACAATAAACTTCTCTTATTTGCTTTCATTGGGTCAGTAAATATACAATAAACTGTTGCAGTGTGTTAATAATGCACATGCGGTAACGTGTGTTATCATTTTCTGCATTGTGACAACACTGCTTCCCTATGAACAAAGTACAGTGACTGAGCGTTGTCACCCTAGCACAGGAGGTATTTTCATTATCTGGTGGATAAAATAAAGAAAAATATATGCAGCTACAACATTCTAAAGATAAGCTTTAATATATTATGTTTTGTTCTTAGGTTTAGCTACATAATATTTACTCTAGAGTTTGGAAGTTGCCAGAGTTTGCGTAAGGTCAAACCAGAAGACAGACTTACAAACAGCAGCTTGATCGTTTAAAATCTACAAAATGTAATTAAAAGTAGATTAAAAATAATATCCCTCATGATTGAAATTGCTCTCTAAATACATGAAGTTTTATTGGAAGGTCTAATAGTACTTTGCATGGGGTCCTATATGCTAAGCAGTTTCATTTGGCAGCCACTCTTTAATTTGGGTGTTTGCAGGATCAAGGAGATTTGTAATGCTGATTAGGAGGCCAGTTAGGGAAAGTAAAAGTGGAACTCCAGACAAAAATTGCTAAGAGGTTTTCTGTAAAAGCTTTTGAATAAAATCGAAAAGGGCAAAAACCTCAACCAGGTATGTTGCTCTGTGCATCCCTAATCCCTATTACAAATAATTCCAAATAGCTCCTCCAACCTCTGTCCTATGACGTTAGACAGTAGCACATATACTAAGGGTGCATACACATGTTCAATATTTGTCGTTGGAAACGATCTTTCATGATCCTTTCCAATGACAAAAGACTGAACGATGCATACAGCGCCGTTCTGCTCTATTGAGAGGGAAGGGGTAAAAGACGGAGCAGCACCCTCCTTCACTTGTTCCCCTTTACTTCCATTACGATTGTTTGTCGATCCACCAGGACGGATCCATAAACGGCAAACAACGAGCGCTGTACACACGCCAGATTCTCGTCCAATATCAGGGATTGTTTGATGATTTCAAAACACATTAGCTCTTTAGCTTGATTGATTACAGCAATTTAAAAATTATGGATTTTGATGGAAGATTAAAGATTCGGGTTCACTGTTTTGTGTTGGGAACAACCTCACCAAAATTGGTGGATTTCTTAATCTTTCTTAATAGTAATTCATTCTCAGTTCCTTTGACTTATATGGTCTCATTAGACAGTGGCACAGCAAAGATGTTTTTTTCTCTAATGAATCATTGTAATAAGAAAAAAAATGTATAAACCATATGTATTACTTTTTATTCCAGGTACAGGAGCTTCCATCAGCCTGCCCCAGGTCTATCCGTGCTCGTGTGCAGAATGATACTTATTTTAATAAATTATTCAATTTTGACATCCCGGTGCTCATGTGGGACCGTCATTTAACAGAGGAGAATAAGAAAATCCTCAGCCAGAGGCTACTGCCATATGGATGGAAAGATGTTCCCATAGAAGGTAATCAGTCAGCATTCATTTACATTAACTGATCCATTAAAATCCAAACTGAAGAAATTTTCAATACTAGTTGTGTTTAAAAAAAAATAATTTTATGCTTACTAACCAGAAGGAATACCAACACCAAATATTGCACTTATGTATTTATATATGTATTAGGAAAAATCATTAAAGTCATTAAAGTAATTAAAATGGAACTAACTTAGATCAAATAATTTCATTTCATTTCAGCCTTATGTTACTCCCTGTATATTAGTAGGGAGTTGACATTGCTAAATCCAGGTCACCAGGCTCGCTGTGCTGCGTAGATTATAGAACTGCATAGGGAGAATTCATTAATTAATTTTTTGCCAAGATCTTGTATTGATGATAGGAAAGTTGGGAGCTGCATAAAGTCATCCCGGCACATCCTAAAGATTCCCAATGGGGGCAAGGTGTGGTGTGCAGTAGCCAATGCATGTGTGAATATTATGTCTTGTGCTCCTTGGACCATTCTTTAACAATCTAAGCCTGATGAATCCTGGCATTGTCATCCTGGAATTTTCCAAAACTCATTATTTGGGAAACCTGGTCATTCAGTATGTTCAGGTAGTCAGCTGGAAGTTGCTGAACTTAGACCTGATCTACTGAAGTACCCCAGATCATAGCACTGCCACCATAGGCTTAGGGACTTTTTCTTTGGCTAAGCAGTGTATCTAATTCAACTGTTCATTTAGGGTTCAGCTTCAATGAACACACAACTATACCTTTTATATCTTTATGGACTTTAACTGTAAGTAGCACATCAAAAGCTACCCTTAAAGTTAGTGAACACCTCTTCTTTATCCCGAATGCAGGAATATAAGGACCCATATCCCCAAACCAAATGCTTTGAGTAGACTGGTCTCTGTTCTATAGTTTTCTGCATTTATAAAGTTCTCTATGATCAGAGAATTTCTGAATTCTTCCTGTTTTAAACATATGAGGCTTCCCTTCTGCATATGGATATATAGCATCAGTTTAATATGTGTAACTGGGATTAAATATTGTAAAAACAAAACCCAATACAATCTGTCTTCTACCCAGCTTTTACTCCAGATATTGCAAGGGGTTTCCTTGAGTCATGAGCAATTTTGGCTATCTCTAAGAATACAGATACCCCAGGCCAGCAGTGTAAGGGTGACATTCTTTCTATTAATTTACTGTGGATATAGTAATTATAGAAGGGGTTCCCAGAAAAAAACCTGAATGTTATTTCAAGGGTTCCCCCATGTTAAAAAGCTTGCTCTAGTGTGTGTTGATGACAGGACATTGAGCAGTAGCTGATGTAATTGGTACAAAAAAAATATATGACAGCACCTGAATCTTTCCCCATCATACATGTGTAAGGTGCATACAGAATGACCCTGTGCCATTCACAAGCTGTAGCATCGTACAATGAATGTAAACTATCCCAACCCAGCACATACCTATACAAGAACCATACGGAATATACTCCACTGCATGTGATCCCATTATATAGTCTTGTTTGATGCTGCCATTAGCTCCCTGACCCTTCCCACTTATTCACACAACTCTTACTCATTCATGTAATCTTTCTGATATTCCACATCCCTAACAGACCTCTACCACATGTAATATTAGGATGAGTCCTGTTTCACGCCATCCCATGCCAAGCTTACAGCAGACCATACAAAATATAGAGACAACAGATTAGGAATTTGACATTTCAGTAGTGCATATCAGATCTGTGAAACAATGACATTACTTATTTTTGGTAGAACCATCAGCTGAAACACACAAAGTTTCACTGTCCTAAACTCCCTGCAGTGTAGGGCACAAAAAGCTGCATTGTGGGTGTTGGAATTAACCACATAGGAAGCGGATCATTTGCTGAGCTGCATTTTACAAAAAGACAATAAAAGTCCTTTTTGTTGGAACTATATAAATGGCAACCCAAATATCGGGGGAATGTATTGTATTAGCCATTAGCCTAGATTGTAGGCTCTTCTGGGCAGGGTCCTCCCCTCCTCTTGTGATACTGTCTGTATCTGTCTGTCATTTGCAACCCCTATTTATTGTACAGCACTGCGTAATATGATGGCGCTATATAAATCCTGTTAATTATTATTAATAATATTAATAATAATAATAGCAGCCATGGAAATCAATTGTGAATTATTATGCAAACGTATTTTTGTCTAATTTGCAATGTTTAGTACCAATAACGATTTATTTATGAAGCAGTCACTGAAACATTGTGGAGAAATTTCCAGGTCCAATGGCAGTAATCAATTCTCCACCAAGGAATGTCATAGCCACTGCTTTATCAATAGACCCCATAGTGTTATTTAGCACTTTGCTTATTTACCAACATACATCTGGCTTTGTGGTCTTCATGGGATGGTGAGATCATAAAAGCTGAACTCAAAGACTGTAAGCTCTTCAGGGCAGGGTCCTCTCATCCTGTCATTTACAACCCCTATTTATTGTACAGCATTGCATAATAGGTTGGCGCTATATAAATACTGTTTATTATTATTATTATTAATTATATTACTAATAATAATAATAATAATAATACTAGGCAACAGCTAAATGTGCATATGAGACATTTTAACTGCCAAATGTTTTCTTTCAGCTCAGTCCTAAAATTTACACAGCTGTATTAGTATAATTTTACCTAACAGGGTCAAAAACCTGATCTTTCTGTCCTTTACTTCCGCTTTTACAGGTCTTTCATCCCAGTTACTAAACCATGAAAGAAGAAGCAGTACACCTAATGACCTTTTTATTAGCTTTCTATTCCCCTTTATATTTGTCTGGAGTACAACTTTAAACATTTTAACACATGATGTATTTCCACCAAAGGATTGTGCTTGTCAATTATGATCGCAGTAGAGATCTATACACAGAGCTGTATTCACTATTTATATATATATATATATATATATATATTTATATATATATATATATATATATACATACACACACACAAAACCACTACAGATAACTTAACATAGAAAAAGTAAAAGTCTCTCCTTTACATCAAAAGACTGAAAGCAGCCGTGCAAATGCTATTGAAATGAAACTGTTTTTTCCTATTTTTTTAGTATTCTTGCTTTTCCAGGTATACAAACAAATTCAAATATATTTGACATCAGATTTATGAAGTCCAGTAAATCAATTTGTATTGTAAAATTTGTAAAACCTGTACTCTCCCCTTGGTCACTCAGTTTGTACATTGCAGGGATAAATCCAATTGAAATTTATTTGGCTGTGTTATTTGTTGGACGGATGTGCCTTTTTGAGGTCATCGCAGTTGATTCTCCTTCCTCTAATACAAAGCACAAAGCAATATTATAGTTGTACACAATGAAAATGCAAACTACATCACAGATGCAAAGCAGTTGTGTATCACATTACCAACATTCATCTGAGAATGCAAACTGAGGAGCAGCACACTGTTTTGCATTTTACATATTTGGCAATTATATGAGCTAGGCAAATTGAATTAACTTTGTTCCAGAGGCTCTTATTCTTATTTTTTCCATTTTCTATTAATTTTAAAGTAATGTCTAGATGATTCTGAAAATGGTTTTACATTGAGTAAGAAGATCAGTTGTTTGCCAATTATTTTTCCTGTTAATCACTTTTTTTATAAAAGATTTATTTTGCATATTTTTCTTTGTGAGTCCCATACCCCTCTTGTTGTTTTGTGGGTGGCTATTTTGGCCAAATGGAAAACACAGAGCCATGCTTTTTCAGTTGCATCAATAAAACTCTAGCCGTTTGACACTCTGCACCTGGTAACAAACATTTCCTGCTGATAAGAGAACCATAAAACTATAAATTATAGTAGAAGCAGAATCCAGACAAGCAGATGTATATGTTAACAGATAGAGTTGTAACTCTTCTGTTGAACCTGTAATATAAACCCTCCACCCACCCTGCATTGCTGTTTTAAGCTATCCACACATAGTAGCACACAAGGTAGATAATTGTTGTGGAAGACAAATGATTGCCGTGGTCAGTTGCTAAATGGCTGACCAGGTAGGACTGCTGTCAGTTCCTATGGGGAAGGACACAGTGGGGTTCTGCTTGCCTGTCCTCCCCTCTTTCCTCTCCATATAACTGAACAGCGCTGCGTGTACAGAGCCTATTGGTTCTGCGTTCACTGGCAAGGAAAACAAAAAATAGTTACCATCAAATTTAATTTCTGTATGTAGCATAACTGCCATATACTGGTGTTGATTGGATGGTGAATTAGCCTAACCATGCTGAATTTTGGAGATGTATTTAGCTGTTTACCTGGGTTAAGCTTACATTTAAAAAAAACTAAATAAAATACATATATAAAAACTGTTTTACATGACAAAGGATTTATCAGTTAAGTCTTGAGCTTTACAAGTCCCTGCCACACAGCACAATGACCTCTTCTGCAGGGAAGAAGACCTGATTTTTAGTTTCTTCTGAAGTTTACTAACACTTACACAGTGATCTCCCCAGCCCCTTTTAGCTGGGCGCACAACCCGGCACTTTTCAGTAACCACTCAGCTGTTTTTGGGTGGTTACTGATGAGTTGGGTCAAAATCAGGGGCCACCACCTACCTACTATTTCTTCCCACCTAGCTTAAAAAAATTTCTGGGTTGAACTCTGTTTACGGATCTTGTCCCTTTCCCCGCCTAGGACTCGACGTTGAAAGTAATAGAAGGAGACTGATGAGCTTATTTCTCTGTCTCCTCCAATCAGCTTGTTCCTTGTTAGTACATGAGCAATGCAGCATTACTGACAGGCTCTTAGTGCTGCTTCCTCTTCTCCAAATCTTGCTGTACAGTAACTGCTGAAGGCTGATATGAAGTCAAATTCAAGTATAATGAACTATTATACTATTCAAGTAATCAGTTCTGCAAATCAATATTTTTAATGATTTATTTAAAAGTACAAAGCTGTATCAATTTGTTTCTGTTATACTGACATTGAGTTTAATTTTTATCTTAAGTAAAAAATCCATATCAATTTTTTTATAGATGTCACCACTACATTAAAGCTACTCAATGATTCTGCAAACAGGAGACTTTTTGACTGGCAGACACCCAAGGGGTGCATACGTTGTGCTGTTGTTGGAAATGGTGGAATCCTGAATGGTTCCCGTAAAGGGAAAGAGATAGACGAACATGACTATGTGTTCAGGTAAGGGATATAATTGCCCCCTTCCCGCAGTCAGATCCTGAGAAGGAATGATAATGTAGCTTTTTGTATCGCCTTTCCCATCCTTTTAAACATGGGGTAGCCTTTAAAATAACTTTACGGTCTTAGGGAACCCCTTTTACGATTATTATTACACCCACACCTTAAAGTACATGGTAGCTTGGTGGTCAATGGGAAGAATTTCTTTTATATTTTAAATATAACCAAAAAAGATCATTGGTGCCAGTAAACTGACCTGAGAGGCACAGATTGCTCAAGGAACCTCCAGCAACCTCCCTGGTTGAGGAAACCTGATCTAAACCTTGAGGGCCCATTACTCCAGAAGACAATGGGATGCAACACACTAATTTTCTTGCATTGCATTACTGAAAATGAATTGGCTACAAATCACTTAAACCTAATAAAAAGGTTGGGACACATAAATTGTATCAGGAAAAAATGCATTATGCAACAGCAACTGAACACATTCGGAGGTACGTTGGGGTGCCATACGTACAATGCCTGGAAAGGTGCACTAAGCGTTGTAGCCATCCATGTGTTTCCACATTTATATTTATTAAACAATAAAATGTTGACCCTTTAAAGATAAAATTTAATAATATGATGATGAATGCAAATTGGCTTTCAGTATTACCCTTTAGTGCTGTTCCGTATTCCCTAGCGGGGGCCATGACCTAGTTTGGGGCCATTGCAGTGAAATAACATTTTGCGGAGGGGAATCTTCTGCAAAGAGACTGCCGTCTGCAAACTGTAAATAGTTATTATTCTTCTGTGAAGTGTTTTATTGGCTGAATCTGAAAGTTATCCCTGCAGGAGAGCAGTCAATGAGATCAGCACAAGCTTAAAGTTGTTCTTGTCACTCCTGTCCATCAGCACCTAACACTGTAGTATTTAAGGATCACTTGTCATAGGAGAAGTATGTAGTGTGCTGTTACAGACCTCTCTGAATGTGTGTTACCTGGCTCAGTTCTTTTATTGAGTCATTGACCTTGAGACAGAGACACTTATAGACAGCTCCACGTCTGTGACTCAATATTAAGGTAAGCCAAGTGGCATCACCCATAATAAAAATTTAAAAAACTCTTGTTTATAAAATTAGAATAACTTTGTCACAAATTGTTGTGACGAAAGTGCTGATGACATCAGAAAAATCTTCCAGCAGATTCCAGAAGCCACTGTTACACAAGCCTTAGCCGCATTAACTAAATGTAGCAGAAGAGATTTTTTTTTTATTTCTTAAATGAGAGGAAGTTAACATGAAATAATAAGCAATCTCCCCCCACTATAAGGCAATGTTTTTTTGAATAAATTAATTATTGCCTTGATGGCAGAAAATTGTTCAATTTAAGAAGACATGGTCCCATTGGTTTTCTTTTAAGGGTATGTTAGTTAATAGGAATTTAATGGATAATACATACCGAATCATTGGAAGAAGCAAATTATTATGTTATAGGGGAATTTGGACCTTTGAAAAGTTTATATTGCTGTGTTGGAAGTTTTTTTTTGTAGTTTTTTGTCCTCTTAAACAAAAAAAATGAAGAGAAGTAAAATTAGTGCTAATCTATGTTTACTGCGGTCTATTAGGATATAATGATTATTGGATCTTGTTATTGGATAGTGTAAAGGTTGTCTCTTGTTCCTTAACTTGCTATGTTGTGTAAAAGTGTTATTTTACAGATTCATGTGATTTATTTTGATGATTAGATTTTGTTAGTTGTACTGATTTATTTTTCATTTTAAATAAAGAAATGAATAAAATCTTCCAGCTTATTTATTTTGCTGGTTGTGTACCATTGGGGAGATTTCCAGGAGACTGTCTAAAGGATGCAATGGTCACCATGACTAATGAAAGGTTAAAATCATCAAAGTGGAAACACAGTCAGCAAAAGAAACTGGGTTTAATCTTTCCTCTCAAAACAATCACAAATGATTTTAATGAAACACTCTGCTTTCAAATATATATATGTGCAGTTTTAAGGAGATTGGTGCAGCTCATTGGTGCATTCTTTGGGAAACACGGAGATTGACTAACATATACATTGTAATACCATCCTGTGTACAACTAACTGCAACCAGTTCTCTTTCTTGTACCTTTCCAGGCTGAATGGTGCAGTGATTAAGGGCTTTGAAGAGGATGTTGGTACAAAGACTTCATTTTATGGCTTCACTGTCAATACCATGAAGAATTCATTGATTGCTTATAATGAGTATGGCTTTACTCAGACACCCAAAGGAGAGGTAAGCTACACAGGGATAGCCACCATGTGATCACTGGCCGTTATATTCAGGAATAGGTGATTTCCCCCTATTGAGATTCTAGGCATTATCCAAATTGCATTCTATGCCCTCACCCTGTTTCTCTTTAGATCAAATCCTAGCATTATTTATTCTGTAGAGAGAATCAACTTCTGCATCTACCAGGACCTCTTGCCCTCTACTCTGTGTTTGCATGCTTTTGCAGAATTGTTATGCTTGGGAAGAAAGCAATATATTCACATGTATTGGCACAGAGGTGGGTGGGGGGATAGATGGAGCTCTGTAGTTCAGCAGAAAGGGTTGACAACATTGGTTGGAGTTTTAGTGCAGAATTTTAAGCACTGATTTGTATGCTCAAATTGGTTAATAAGTTATGAGCACTGGATTTCTGGTAGATCAACAGCTTTTTTTCTAAATGCAATGTTTTAAAGGGATACACAGTGTATGGGGATGCTCTCTTCTTTTCCTTTTCCATCCGCTTTCCTTGGAATGGACAGAACTGTCTGTATAGGGTTTATTTGTTCCCACTCTTGCTGGGGAATGATAGCTAAGAATCATTTCCAGTGACTGTAATTGAGCATCGATACTACACTGATTTATGTTTTTTTATAGTTAAAGAATGTTATGCTTTCTGCTAATCCAGCCATTCTCAACCAGGGTTTCTCCAGAGGTTGCCTGGGGTTCCATGAGCTGTGGCTGACTATACCCCCTTGGACGGTACTTGCATAGTTGAGGATCCAATGCCATAGGCATTGATCTCTATACTTTCCTATAAGAATTGAATTTGTACCACCATGGTAAGAGGGACATTCTTCACAATGACCCTCCACTGTGAGGGCATCTTTCCCAATAAAGCAGGGACCCCCGAAACCTAAAAAAAAATTTAGGGTTCCTTAGGGTTAACAAGGTTCAGAAAGATTGTACTAATCTGTGAAGCCATAACTAAGCTCACAGGCCAAGGAGAAAAGGCAGGATCATCATTTTCCTGGTGTCTTGACATATTTATCCAAGCTGTCTATAATAGAGCTGTACCCTGATACTTGCAACATTTGTGCTAACTATTTATGTATACTGTATAATATGTCTAAAAGGTCATTTAAACCATATTTCTTGTCTGCATGTAAACACAGGGAGTTCGTTACATCTTCATACCTTCTAATTCAAGAGATTATGTCATGCTGAGCTCTGGCATTTCAGGAGTTACGGTTCCTAGTGGATTTGACAAGGGAGACATGTAAGTTCACAACATGTGTATTCTATGTATACAACCTGGGGCTTGATAAAGATAGAACTAAACTTAAAAAAATTGTAAGCAGGGGGGTCTTTTATTGCAGAAGGGTCAGGAAATGTCTGTTCTGCAATAAAACAAACTTAACTGCCTGTTTGCAATCTTTTGTATAATGTACACTGAGCTGCACATGTGTACGATCCCGGCATAGATGTCTGCTGGGAATGACTGAACTCCTTTTTGCTTTAATGGCACAGTAAATTTTGCTGACATGTAAGCCATTCCTTAAAAGTTTTCAAATGGTTGACATCATGTGCTGCATCATGATGTCTCTGTCCTCAGCTGTAAAACATAGGAGGATTTAAATCCACTTTAGGAAAACTTGCAACCAAGCAAAGGAAGAGGGCAGAAATGCGAACACTAACAGCATTTACATATTTCAAAAATATGCTTAACAGGCACAAAGATAGCATTCAGATCTTGAGTAGTTATTCACATCTGTCCTTCCATTTCTTCCAATATACTTTCATCAATACATGTAGCTCACCAAGACTGGAGAAGAAAGACTATAATATGAGAACTTGGGTCCTCATCAAACCTGGAATGGATTTCCTAAAATCATTTGCTATTATTTGCCAAATGTTTCCAATCCTGGACTAAATCCATTCCACATTTGCTAGATAACCCAGGTTCTCACATGATAGTGTATCTTCTCCAGCATTAGTGAACTTTACCAGATCAGGCCCATTTTGTATCATGGTAATGATGGCTGCATTAAATTGCATGAGAAAAGACGAAGAATTGGCTAAGCATTATTTTTTCTGCTGCAGTGCACCACAACATGGTAACGCTGTGTTGAGTTGGCTTGCCTTAATGCATTGGCGTGCATATTGTGCATTGTGATGGCATACAAGCTGAGACATGAAATATAGCAGTGCTCCACAGTGGACAGGTATGATTGGGCTCTAAAAGTTCTAACCCAATCTCACACTTTCCAATAATAAAGTATGTTGATAAGAATTGGTTTTTGTGTGTTAAAACGGTAAAACCAACAGTTTTTTTTCACTTTTCCTCCTCAGGCCCTCAATATACTATGGCCCTGAAGCAACTCCGAAGAAATTCAAACTCTTACACCCTGACTTTTTGCTGTATACCAGGGAAAGGTAAGAAATATCTTTTATCTTTCCATTCTCTTTATTAAAGCATTATTTTTGTTTTTTGGCTGTTTTGGTCATTTGAATTGGCTAACAGGTTTGCTTTAGAAAAATAAAAATCATTAGAATGTCTGTAAGTGGGCATTGACATCCAACAGGGAATATCTTAAACTGCCTGCATGCAAAAAATTATGTAAGTTTTAATTTTCCTTGAAAACGTGCCCAGTCCCTTTCCATTTCTTTTGCCTTTTTAAAGCTCCATAAAGTTTCAAGTCAATGTTTTCCATTTCATTCTGTGTTTGCTTCTTACAGATTCCTGAAGTCTGATATATTAAATACGGAATATGCTAACCTGTACATGCCAAGCACTGGGGGTCTGATGCTGCTGACTGCACTACATACCTGTGATACGGTACAGAGAAGCCCTGATCATGACATATTTCAATCAAATACATCATCTACTCAGATAATAATGTCTGTTTGTTTCTGTTTCTTTAGGTTGATGCATATGGATTCATCACATTTAATTATAACCAATATTCAGACCATTACTATGAAAAAGAAAAGAGACCACTAGAATTCTATGCTAATCATGACATGATCATGGAAATGCGTTTGTGGAAAAAGCTGCATGACAGCGGGATAATGAGTCTCTACCAAAGATGAAAGAAGTTCTTTTCCACTGAACTCCAATGAACCTTCCTCTAGGAGGATAATCCCTATGGAAAAAAACTGGATAAGTGAAACACCAGATACAATGACCTCAGAGACTACTGTAAGGAAAGACTAAAACTATGACGTTTTGGAAGGACAGATAACGTATGTCTTTCTTGTACTTGATGCCAAGTAAAGTTGATTGGTCTGGTAGACGGATTAACTACATTGTATAAGAAATTTAAGAGCCGGTTCAGAAGATTTTATAGTTTTGATTACCACTGCCTTTGCTTGCAGGTTTAAAGTAGTCCTATAATACAAAAAAATTGCTCATGCTTAGTGTGCGAATTCTAAGTAGTGTGTAGGCATAACACCTACGGAACATTCCTTCATCTCCTGAAGGATAAGACATGATCCATTATCAGAATCTTTTTCATGGACTGGCATGCTCGTCTGAAAAATAGATCTTCATCTGAATTTTAGGTCCATTTGTCTAACACAATCATTATAAGGTGTCCTCATCTCCTTGTTGAAATTTTGTCTTTATGAATATGCAAATCCTGCTACAGAGATCTGCTAAGTAATGTGAAATTCAATTCAGGAGCCTAAGAATATGGCCTAAAGCAGGGGTCCCCAACCCCCAGTCCGACCTCGCGGCCGTCTGACAGCTGGGCCGCGAGAGCACGGAGACCAGTGGTGGTCTGCGGCTCTGGCCTGTGCACCCTTCAGTGGGGTCAGGAGAAGGACCCCGCTTGGGAGGGTGCACTGGTCAGGGCACAGACCATGTCTCCTGTATGCGTTGCAGGCTCAGGGCGGTTGGCGGGTTGTGTCTCTGGGTTCTGGCAGCATGACGTCACTCATTTGAGTGACACTCGGCTCCCTGCGCATGTAGTCCGAAAAGATTTAGTGGTCCGCGAGTTCCAAAAAGTTAGGGACCACAGGCTTAAAGAATAACTAAAATGTATAATTTGCTACTACTGGACCTTTTTCTTTAATATAAAAGTATAGGCATCTTTATAACATCCGTACATAGCATCCAGCAAAGGCATGGGCTACACTTCTCATCCGGGGTTCCATAGAACATTAGGGTTCATCCAGAAGTTGCCAGGGTTCTTTAAGCTGGGGTTGACTGTCTTTGGTGTCTTGTTTACTGTCTGAAGCTGCCATCATGGCCACAGAATGACCCAATGATGTTTTTACATGCCTATATGGGTTTATTACAGACAACATTCTTTACACCAATCATTATTCCAAGGGGACATTTTTCTAATGAATTTATTTTTAATTTAAGGGTTCTTCAGGGGTGAAAGGGTTGATAAGGGTTGGGCTACACCTTTGAGACACCATGGGCTTTAATGGTCAAGCCAATTTTGAGGATCTAGATCTGAGTAGGATAATTTTGGGGTAAAGTTGGTGACCATTTCATGCTGGTTTTATTTTTTTTATTTATTTGTATATGTAAGGGAGACCAATGGAAGCAAATTATTCATTACAATACAAAATCTCACTTGAGACTAACCTATTCAGCAACAGAAAAAAGCAACCTTGAAACCAGAGGAGTGAAAAGCAGGCTCCAGTTACAAGACAAGAATCTTTTTCCTGTAAAATGTCCCTTTTTTTCATTTGAAGAACAACGGGCTCTTGTTTACCAGTCTGTTCCGCCGGTTAATGTTCTACTACACTGGTTACTAAATTTAAACAGTAATTTATCAAGAACACTAATGGACTGAAAAAAAATACTGAGCAAGAATGTCTAAGTCTATGTGATTATTATCCAACCGGCCTGTTAATTGAAACAGTTGTATGTTTTTGGACACAGCAATCTTTGAAGTCCCAGTTCGTTTTACCTGTAGAATTGTTTACCTGTAATTATTTTACAGAATGATCACTTTTATTTTCTTCACATCAGTGCCTGGGGTGGCTTCTCAGTTTGGATAGAACAATCAAGCATGTTTATGGAAGATCTTTCACTTAAAATGTTCCTTGCCACTCCAGCTTATGTCTAATTCTAGCACAACAGTTGTGATTGTGATGTTACAATGAGATGACATCATCTGTACTACTTACTGTTTTTTGTTATTCTTTTGGTACATTTCCCTGCCACATTGTTTTCTTAAGGCAGGAGTTTGCAGTGCCTAATACATAATAGGACAAAGGTGTTCTCCTCACTGTCTGACAACCTCACATGAATGTTTAACCTTTCCCACATCTGAACTCTAAAACATAATCTAACCTGAAAAATGACCCCAACCTCCTCCATAAAACTTCAAATTAAACTCTACTGTTCTACAACGGCAGCCTATATATGTCTCTCATTAAAGGTGCACTTTAACCCAATGGCTAAGACTAAATAAGTGCAGCAAACTGTTATAAACTTCTTCTCTTGCACTGAGATTTAACAACTCCTACTTTTAATGTGGTTCTGTGCCTTATCTATAATATACCTGCCACTAATAAAGTGTGCAAATGTGAATGACTTATTAAAGTGTATCCAAAACCAAAAGCAGAAATGTAATATAGTGTAATTTATTAGTCCTTCATATGATGGTTGCATTAGTTTTACCGTTTTTCAAATTAAGAACTTTTTTTAGTAAGTACAGAAAATACATAACGGTCTTGCCTAAAATGCAGTGTCCTTGTCATAAAGGCAGACAACTCCAACCTATGTTACAACCTTTGCTCCCTTCATACATACAATGGAGAAAGGAGTGTAGACTTTCGGGACAGGCAAGCTGTAATTTGCATGATCACTGGGTGAAAATTAAGGAAAAAAAGTCTAATTTTAATTTAAAGCCTAATTCACAAAACTAATGCAGCCACCACATTTAAGGACTGTTAACTTGCAATATATTATACTGTTGTATTTGATTTAAATACTCTTTACTGTTACATTAAGAATTTTGGTAAAGTAAGAAATAATGTATTTTTTTAATTCTGTTTCATCAGTGTTTTTAAAGATATTTTTTAATAAATGTGTAAATAAGTTTGTACTTGTTTGATTTGATGAAAAGAGAAATATAGAAAGATTATATAAAAGAAATGTACTTTTTGTCTGGAATTTATTTTTTAAATACAGTTCTGTTCCTAGTATGTGGGGGTGTCTAGGCCAACAGCATCATACAGTTGTATATCTGAAAGGTCTAAGGCAGGGGTTCCCAACAGGTGGATAGCGACCTACCGGTAGATCGCAAAGGCAATGTGAGTAGATTGCGGAGCCCTGCCTTTCAATAAAAACTCCACCGCGCCGGAGTTATTAGGTCCAAGTTTTTATTGTTGGTAGATCATTTTGACTTGGTCTTTTTAAAAGTAGCTCGCAAGCCAAAAAAGTGTGGGCACCCCTGGTCTAAGGTATTTCTCAATGCCAGGAGATGTGGGGATTTGATGAAGTCACTACTGGGCTGATTGCTGTTAAACTTGCTGGTGGATCTGATGTGTGGAATCAAGTCCCTGCTTCTACCAAGAGGGTTTGTTCCACATAGTGCAGAATAAGACGTGATAAGTCATTGACAAGGAAATACATAAACAGGGATGGAATCCACAATAGTAAAAATCGTGGGGCGGGCACGGGTGGGAATGCTGTGCCCTCACTTTATTTGGGAATGGGCAGATGTGCCCACTCTTATTTTGCAAGGAATTCTTTGCCTGTTTTTGTTTTTTTTGGCCACAGCACTAAGAGTTTAATCTCTTTTCAACTCTCATCCATGTATGCAAATATCAATGCAAATACCCATGACATAAAAGTATCTATTTCAATGAATACATGAGCCAACCAAAACTGTGATGCCAAAAATATAACTAAATTGTAAGAAACTATACACAATATGAGAGTAATTCTGTAAACTACACACAGGCAAATTAAAACGCAACTGCCCAAGGACCCCACTGGCGTTGTGTAAAGGCTGGAAAATGCAAAAACAGCAATATAGACGATAGAAAGAAATGTATAGTGTCAGAAACCAGCATTTGTATATATATTTAAATATCTATAAATACACTAAAATAACGAGAGGCTAGTAAAACAAACAAAGTGTCAGATTGTCAAACAGAAGGATATAAAGCATGTGTTTAGTTAGAAGTGATGCTGTGTGTACGAGAGTAGGCTGACTACAATGGGAAAAAACGTATGGATTGAAACACGAGAACAGCCTCCACCTGGAGGTCATTCTATAACTGACCTCAATGATAAACATCTGATGAAACATAAATGACCTCAATGGCTATAACCCAATCACCCAATCTTTGCCATACAATTTACCTATAGTAACAAACTACAAAAGGTGCTATGTGCTAACCTAACCACATGATAGATTACAAGACATGGAGATCCAAGGTAAAATGGCCTAGGCCTAGAAGACCACCAGGGTCCCACCAGAGCAGGGCAGAGGCACAAAATAGTAGGTCAGACAGTCCAGGGGCATTGACTAGGAGATCACAGAGATACGCAGCACAGGAGTGTCAGGCAGAGATCAAGTCCAGGGAACAGAGCCAGTGGTCCTGCAAAAGAAGTCAGACAGCTAAGCAAAGTATAGAAATGGTTAGGACAGAAGGATAATCAGGGTCACAGGCATTACCATGCATCCCCAGCAATGGGTTCCCAAGTAGGGTCATACCACAAGCAGGAAAGGCAAAACTCAACACTACAATGGGAAACTAATTTCTGGGACCTGGGAATAATTATAGGACTGACAGCCAATGACTGGACAGGACTGGGGTGCTGTGGTTAAATCTCTCTTGGAGCAGGCTTTTAGTAGACCATGGTGGCACACAGTGCCGGATTACCAAACAGATAAATACCTCCTAATAGTACCATTACAATTTCATTACAATTATGGCTCAGTTTCCTACTAATATGATAGAACCAAATACATAAGAAAGATTCACAGCTAGTCCCCGGGTTACATACAAAATAGGGACTGTAGGTTCGTTCTTAAGTTGAATTTGTATGTAGGTCAGAACAGGTACAATATTTTAATAAATGCAATTAGGACAATTGTTTGTCTCAAAATATTATTAGGCAGCGTGCTGTCAGTTACTGTATAACATCCTCACTCTGAGTTAATCACAAACAAAGCAAAAAAAAAAATCTTTATGGAGCCTAGACAGTAAGTTCTGGAGCAAGCTGTGCTATGATATGCAAAAAGAAACAACTGCAGAGTTTTTCTTGGTCATTAAAGAGTTACAAGATGTTACAGATCAGCTCAGCTCTTAAGATCACCAACAACTTCAGCTGTGTTTAGCAAAAGATTTCATCTGCAAGTCATGCAAACCACCCCCCACCCCCCATAAAGCCTCCGTCCTGCACACGAGGGAGCAGAGAAGCCCCGTTCGTATCTAGGAGGCATCCGTATGTCGGATGCCTTTAACCCGGGGGAATACCTCTATATTCGCAGTTCCTATAAAGTTGTGTACAGATGTTCGTTAGTGATGGACTCTAGTAACAATATTATAAGCGATTGCTAAACAAACAAGCTGCTCAGCCACTGCATGTTCTGTTCTAACTGGGTTAGAGGGGAGGGTAGCACCTCATCAAGGACTACAGTAGTACTCATTAGTACTGACTTGTCGTTGATCTGATTTAGCAGATAGGTATAAATTCAGTACCACAAATTCAAAAATATTAAGGGAATTTGAAGGCATTAATCACACATGTTTATAGCAATAAAAGCATAACATTTATTTACAACATAATTAAGATCTACATTAATTGATAGATAAACTGCACTAATGATAGAGCATTTCGCAGGTGGATAAAGCTGCTTCAGGAGAACCTGATAAATAATACGCCTTGTACTTAATGTTTTTGCAGCTACAACCTTAGCTCCACCAATAAACAGGAGATTATCCCCAGGTAAATTCTTTTGCCCTATGCCATGGATTTTTTAGGATTTTTTAACTATAGCCTCTAGCTCTAAGTCTATCTCTAAGGACTCTAGCTTGTTAACAAAATCAGCTTCAAGGGAGCACTTTCTGCATAATCTCAGATATTAAGAATATTGTATGCTTTGATTCAGAGAAAGGGTTAAACACTTTCTGCATGCAATGTCATGTTGCTTGCTGTAGGATTGATAATACTAATATATAGGCAATTTCCTATTTAATGTACAGTGCTGAGTGATATTTTGGTGCTATATAAATACTGCTTAAACCAATATATATATTCAAAATTCACATGGAGAATGACAGATAGCTGAGTGTTGTAGAACACTTGTACTGATGCTAGATTTTCAGCCACAACGATCACAAATGATTGTCCCCTGCAATGAACATCTAGCATCTGTATGAAGTTTTTCTATATAATGGCAAACAAAGAAAAGCAAACGGGTTCTACAACAAATAGGATTCACTGAACCTTTACAGGTATCTAGAGTCAGATCCCAACATGACACAGCAGGATACATCATAGATAACATACAGTAGAAGTTATATTAGCAAGCTTTATGTTGCTGGCTCCAAGCCATTGTACATTATAGATGCCCTACCCACAGTCCTTAAAGCACAGAAATGGGTTCAGTAAAGTAGAACTATGGCTTCTTGTGTTAAAATATTCTGCAGTAAATAATTTTAGGTGCATATCCACTTATAGATTTATCTTAAAAGAGTCTCACAAACTCAAACACAGGGCAAAAGTTGCCACATGGTCACAAAAAGTTCATTAGGATGACTTCCCTGGCACCATCCTAATTAACTTTTTGTGACCATGTGGCAACAATGCTGCACTGCCCTTGAATTAAAAGTAGAGTTGCCCCCTCTCATGTAGGTTAAGCCTGTTTGCACTACAATGGGATAAAAAATATATATTGACAGCATATACCTCAGTTGTTGAGCATGTAGGTAGGTTGAGCATGAACACATGTTTTGGCTCAGTAGGGGCAGGTAAAGGAAGTTTTGTGTACCTTTTTCTTGATGAAACTTTCCTACATAAGCTCCTGTAATAGCTTTCCCCACTGATGATGCTTACCTCTCCTCACACCCTCACTACCTCATGCCCTCATTCCAGAGCCCTGTATATGTTACTTGTCAACTTGGGTTGGGTCTTAGACAGGGCTAGGAACATTCCTGTCACCCCATGTATCAATGCTTGGCCTTAGTAATTGGCCACTTAAGCATCAAATGCTCCATTGTTGAAGCCAGGGGGAAGAGCTACATACTTCAACATACCAAGTATTTCACTTGAATCTGGTATGTGAATGAAAAAGGGCCAAAGTTAAACTTTAAGCTGAAATGTAAAACAGTATGTGAGCAGATAGGGCTTTTATTGCGGAAGAGATATACTATGTCTTAGACAAGTGTTGTAATACATGAAATGGCACATCAGCATCACTACATAACAGGAATCTAATTTATTAAATCAACATTAACTGTTTTTAGGTACCTATTGTGCATTTATGGGCACAATCCGTTACGGGCCAGTACTAATCCCTCCCCCCTACAGATACTAAGTACTGCTGTCCCAAAAAGCTAATAAGATTCAAAATTTAAAAAAAAGAGAATAGAAAAAGCTGGAGTTTTTTTTAGGTGGTAAGGGATTATATTAAGTGATTTGTACAAAAAAAAGTCAATCAGTGATAAGTACATACAATAGTTAGGAATGATCCTCCCCATTAGTGCTTCAAGGGTAAACCAATCGACTATACATATTAAATCCCTAATAGTTCAACAAATGGTGGCCCTTTTGCTGCCCTATCCACTTGAATGCTTCCCCAGCAGTTACATCATCCAGGTTGCTACTTTGAACACCTTAAATTTCGCCTCTCTTTTAGGAAATTTATTCATGGCAGGACAAAACTCACGTGGTTACTGTGTGATAAAGTTCTCAACAAATCCTCTGAGGAAGCCGTATGGCGAAACGCGTTGGGACACGTGACTTTAATTTGGCCTCTATTTGTAGAACTATTACGGTTTATTATGTATAGTTGATTGGTCCTCTACCCCATGAAACACTAATGGGGAAGACCAATTATTGTATGTACTTATCACTGATTGATTTTTATATACAAATCACTTTAACAACATCATAATAACTTACTGCCTATTCTCCTTTTTTAAAATTTTGCATCTCTGTAATAGTTGTACATTTCCTTAAAAAAACAGTGAATCTTTTAAACTTCCTGCTGTTACCTGACAACTCTGCCTCTGATGTACTGAAATCCAAAGCAGTGGTGTCAACCCGACCTGAATTTTGCACTGCTGAAATACAAAACACTCATTTATGTCATTTATTTCCCAGGATAAAAAAAAACGCTGCTGCTTTGACTCCCAACAGCCTGTCCACACACTGTAGTTGATTTAGAAGATGTAGAGACTGTTTACTTAGCGATTGAATGTTAATGCATGGTCTTGAATACATTAAAGCTGTGTTCAGTTTAATCATTAAGTTATGTGCAAGGTATAACCTTTGTACAATTTCAGAAATCACACTTTAGTGAACCCAAAGTTTCACTCCCTTTTGTGTGCCACTTTATTGTGTACTGTTGGGGTTGCCCCTTGGCCTGCCAGTAAAAATTGAACTAGTCTTCAAAACTAATAATAGAAAAAGGCAATAGAGATTATATATTTATGGGTAACCCTAAGTGCAATATAAAAAGAACAGGGAACCACTTTAATTCCTTTTACACTTATCTTTATGTACAGAGAAGAAAAAAAAAGAATTGCACCTGCATGCTCCATTGTACTCATTGCCTTTATCTGTAAGCTGTGCTGTTATTTGTGTCAATTAACCATACTATGTTTGCTTAACATTGAAGCAATTTATCTCCAATATTTGTCTTTCCTGCCCACTTGTTACACAAGTCGACATTATAATGGTTACCACACCCAAACTATACATTAAAAGAACTCTGTGCAACTTACCTTGTGCAGCAAGTGCAGTTCATGTATAGAACTCTGGTATTTGCCTGGAACCCCTCTTCTTGCTTGAGCAGTGGAAATAGTATATAGTGGAGTAAGTGGTAAAGCCTTGTATACCCCATGAGCAAAAGTTTGCTGCTATAATTCTTTATTCTGCACCTATGTAGCCGGGAATTTGGGTTGTCCAATCCGAAACTTGGACGACGCGTAACCCAAGATTGGAGAGGTTAGACTATCGTGTGAGAACCTGGCTGATCAAGCAAACCTGGAAGATACGAGATATTGTAGATATCAGGTGGTTTACCTTTAACAATGATTACAGACTGGTAGAAAAAGCCACATAAACAAGTCAGATAATAATCACCCCACGTAAACAATCATGCCCATCTCGGGTGAAAATCTGCCTTGTATATCCGTGACGGCACATTGACAAATGACTGGTCGAGAATGACCACAGTTCCCTCATACATAGGAAAGGAAAGTGAGCTGCTCACTCATCCTCCCCTCTCCATGACATTGTGTGTACTTGTTTGATCATCTGTCACTAGAAATGATCACAAAAGATTGTTTTCATCAACAATCCTCTGATGTCCATCAGACGTCTGTATGAGGCTTTAGTTTTGTTGTAACTAACCCTGTCATTGACCCCAAGGTAAGTGAACAGACTATTTTCATTGTCATTTAGTTCAAAGTAAATAATCTCTAAAATCATAAATGCAAAACAAAAAAACATGTTCATTGTTCTGAAGTATTTAAATCAATGCTTTGAGTTTTGAGTTGAGTTTCGTGACAGGAGGGTGCAGCTCATCATATACTAGTCATTGGTTCCAAGTGCATAATCATTATTACCTGGTATTAATTATTTACCAATCAAATTTCAGCCATGAGAACTCCCTTACAACCTCAAGCAAATCAAAGCACTCCCCACTGTTTCCAATAAAAACTTATTGATAAAGTGAGTGTCGGGAAGTGCTCTCATTTGTGGATAGATATTAGGGAGCGAATCAGACTCAATGTTGCATCAAATAAAAATGTGAACTGACGATCAATAAAGTGATCAAATTTAGATTGAATATACTCTAAGGCTACAAACACACGTCAGAGGATTCTCATCCGATAATCACTGATCGTCCTGCAGATCCACAGATGAGGAACGGTCGTAATGAAAGTTAAGGGAGAGAGTACAGCGGGGTGCTGCTCCATCATTCTCCCCCTCCGCTCTCCATAGAGCAAGACAGCGGTGTACAGAGCTAGTTCATGCATCATGCAGTCTTTTGTCATTAGAAAGGATCGTGAAAGATCCTTTCCAACTACAGTTATTGGACATGTGTACCAAGCCTAATTTATTAGTTACCCACTTTTTATTTAACAAGTTTTAAACACAACAAAAAGCAAAGAGAAATGCTCACAATGCAATCATTATTGGGAATTATTACAAGATCCTATGTATGTATCAAGCCCTCTGATATGGAGAGCAATGCTGGAGAGACCTTATAATATTCAACCTATAATCTACCCATAAGAAACTCTAAACCCTACGGTATTGTCACCAACACACGCCTCAGCGGTTTAGCTTAGCTTAGTAAATAAAGAGATTTCCTGCTATGCGTACATGAGAATCCAGCATGGCACGCTTTGATGGTAAACAATGAGCTTGACAACACACAAGAAAACACGTATGTACAACACGTCACGTACTTACTCTACAAGGTAATCAAGACAGAAAGGAGACAGGCTAAAAATGAAAAAAAAGTAACAGTAAAATGAATGGAGTAAAAATACATAAAGAATAACATAAAACAAAGCCTAGAAATTACATTGGATAATACATTCCAGTTAGATCTAGTGTTCAGCTGGAAATACTGAAACAAGCTAACTTTATTATACATATTAATAATAATGTGTGTCGTTTATATTTACCTGAATTCCAGTTTTAAGAAAAGCTATGACTTTCCGATGTGTGCTGCAACACTTAAATATAATTATGCGACATTTATTATAGGTGATCTTCACTCCAATAGTTTTCACCTCAGTGACCTGATCCTGATCACACTTAATGCAGCTTTCTTTAACGGAGTGGCAACAATGATGCACCGTTCCTGAATTTAGAGCAGTGTTGCCACTCTTATGTAGGCTTGCTATGCAGTGAGACAGAAAGAGGTTAAAGGGGCGTGGCTATTGGTGCTGTCACTTCTGATTGATTCAATCCTCACCTGGCCACACCTAGTCCTGCCAACTGCCTTTTGGATTGGCTGCTCAGAAACCCTCCCACTGTCATCTGCAGGGCCTGGGGAGGGGAGCATGTGAGATACAAATGGAAGATTTGGCTCACTCAAGTAAAGGATGAATTTAAATTCTTTGATTCACCTGCATCATATATTAACTGAATTTGGTACTATAAAAAGCAAAAATTTGCTTGTGCTCCCATGACTGAATGGTAGCTCATATCTCAAGCATGCGCAGCAGGGGCTTTCCCTACAATGAAAAAAAGTTCTGATCTCAAGTAAATTTAGATTTGTTGATGTACGGAAAAGAGGCTTGGTGCTTCCTCCATGCCAGAACAAAGTAAGAATTCAGGATGGGATGGAACCGAATCGAGTCCAGGAGGGATCGGGAGCTCTGCGAAAGTTGAAATAAGTGTGATTTTTTATTTTTATGATAGTTCCACTTTAAGCACTGTCCTTAGGAGTATAAGCTTCAGCACATTTTTCTGAAACCAAGCAATGCACTTAAGAGCAGCTTCACCAGGTGTACTATTCCTTCCTGCTATAAAATATCCCATTATACTAAAACACAAGCACCAGAAATTCCAATTATACAAAGAGTGTCTCTTACAAAACCAGCATGGAAAAAAAAGACTCTTTTGTTAATCAATGAAGTGACACATCTATAAATCTAAGATAACAGACCCACAGGATGAGCACTGCATTATTGTCTGAAAGACAGATCCACATTTACAAGCTAATACCAGACAGTATTTTTGTATTTTATGTTCCCTTGTAAATGTGTGAGCAGAGATGAAAGTTTTAAAGGAATAAAAGCAAAATAAATTTTAATTAATTATACCCGACTGATGGGGAATGACCACCGTACAAGTCAAGGGAGGAGAGCACAGCGGGGTGCCACTTGCTCGTTCTCCTACCTCCCCTCTCCATAGAAGAGAACGGGTTCCGTTGTGTACAGCGCTCAGTCATTCATCTTTCACTTTTTGATGCTGGAAACAATCAGAAAAGATTGCTCACAGCAACAGTAATTGCAAGTGTGTACACAGTCTTTCTTTGGTAAAATAAATGGGGGTCTGCTGTCTATGTATCTTTTTCTCTCAATAGTTTATGTGGATAGCAAGCAATGCAAGTACTTTACTGATATCAGCAATCTAAGTTGTCATATTGGGAAAAGGAATCACTGTCCATTATCATTCAAACTTGAAGAGAGAGAAACACTTGGGTCAGTCCTGCTTTCGTGGTCAAGGAGGCTTCTGATACCAGGGGTGAGCAAAGAAACAGGGAGATCACCCTATGGCTGTGCCACTTCACCTTCACTGTCCAATGGGGAGGGACCAGACCTGTAAGTGTTACCTAACTGTAGAAGGAGAAAAATCGGGTCTTTTGCACCGCCAAAATTGTCAGTTCGTCATGGCAGTGTTGTGAAAATCTCAGAGCTTGATGGACAGAAATACAAATCCTTTGCAAAATCCAACAACTCCCATGTATGTATTTCATATGTATATTTAGATGTTTACTGGAGTTCAGACACAAGTCAGAGGAGGTAATTGTCCTGTAACATTAGTAGCTTATCTAAGCACTGTATGCATTCAAACACAGGTCCACAGGTCCCCAGGTCATTAAGTGAATGACCCTTTTCCAACCTCTTATTCAAAGGGACTAATGGCAATGAAACAGATAGATCACCTTATCACTGTGCTGCTTCTTCTTCACTGTCAAGCCAATAGCTGGGGGAGGGACCAGACCTATAATTATTACCAAATTGCAGCAGTGAATAATTAAGTCCCCTGCAAAGCCAAGCAGGGCTGCTCTGCATGGCAATGCTGTGTAAATCTTCGAACTTAATGGACAGAAATACAAATCCTTTTGTAAGTACAACATTTTCAATAAAGGTATACCACCTGTTTGCCTAGAGTTCAGCTTAAAGCACAGTTCAGACACAAGTCAGAGAGGGAATTGTCATGGCATGTAACTGGAGTAGCCCATCCAAGCACTGTCTGTGTTAGAACAAGTCCACAGGGTCCCAGACAAGGTCATTGAGTCAATGACCCTCTCCAACCTCTTGTTTAGAGGGACAGATGGCAAAAGGTACAATGCAAAGGAACCTGAAACCTGCCTGCACTTAGCCTAATTACTGCTTCAAGTTGTGCCATTCACTAGGTCAGGGGATGGCAGACAACACCAGTGCTGGGGGATGGGAAGTCTGCGGCCGCTTACATGATCTAACCTGTTTCCATCCTGGAAACTTGAAGTCATTAAAAGCTTTATGGTATCTGCTAAAGCAATAGAATGGACTACTTAAGCTACGTACACACGTCAGATTTTTATCGCCCGATAATCGGCATCGGCCAATTATCGGGCGAAAATCTGCCGTGTGTACAGTCGGTGTCGTCCATCGTCCGGACGACCGACCTGCCGGATCCACGGACGATGGACGACAGCCGATCCTAATGAAAGGGAAGGGGAGAGCGCGCAGCAGGGTGCCGCTCCGTTGCTCTCCCCCTCCCCTCTCCATAGAGCATGAACGGTGCTGTATGTACAGCACCGTTCATGCATCGTGCACTCCCTTGTCGTTGGAAAGGATCGTGAAAGATCCTTTCCAACGACAAAAATTGGAAGTGTGTACGCAGCTTTAGGCCCTGGGAGTGCTGCCATACGTCATATGGAGGATGATTCGCAAGGGAAAATGTATTGTTTTCAATTGGACCTGTTCATACCAGCGAGTTATGTCATTGCATTGGAAATACTTATCTCTATTCAAATTCATTGAGAAGCAGCAGAAATGCAACACTTCGAAAACATGTGATATCACACATTACCAAAATTGTTTTAGGTCATGTTTCAACCGGTTTGTTCTATGTTAGACGGGTTTGCATTCCTTTACAAATCTTCTATCTGAAACTGATGTCAAACTAATACCATATACAAGGCTTGGCACGCACCTTTAAACTATCTACACACTATTAGAATATTTTTTAAGAAACATTAGAGTCAATAAAAAAAAAACTTTAATCTAGTGGAAATTGATGGAAAACTTGGGAATGGCCGTACATCTGCTGATTAGGCACGGGTGGGAGTGCATGCAGAAGGGAGGTCTCTTGTTAAATTTATAGGCAATCAATGGCTTCTTAGCCTTCCACTGTATCCAAAGGTACAACATTAGCATTGGTGGCTTTCCAATAGGTAATTGCTAAATTCACTGATACTGACTGGTGTATGGCAGTAATCTAGCTATGCCATCAATACTAGGGAGATATCTGTGCTATTGGTGATGGCTTTCCAATTGTTATTCAAAAATACAATCCATATTGAATGGCCGATAGCAGTAATCTAGATAAACCAATAATACTAGGCAGATATTGGTATTAGTGGAACCTTTCAACTTTTCAAGTCTTTCCAACTGATATGAGATAATTCAATCGATATTGAATGGTTTATGCCAGTAACCCAGGTAAATCATCAATATCAGGGAGAAGTTGGTAATGGTTTTCCAAATGATATTTGAAAATATAATTAATATTGAGAAGTTCATGGCAGTGATCCAGTTAAACCATCAATACAAGGGAGTTATTGGTACTAGTGGTGATAGCTTTCCAATTGATATTTGATAATCTAATCAAATTTGGTTGTTTCAACCAATCCAATTGATATTAAATGGTTCATGCCAGTAGTCCAGGTAAACCATCATAACCATGGAGAAATTGGTGCAAGTGGTGATGTTTTCTCAACTGATATGTGATAGTCTGATTGATATTTAGTGGTTCATGGCAATAATCCAGGTAAACCACTAATACCAGGGAGATACTGGTGCTAAAGGCAATGGCTTTCCAAGTTATATTCAATAATCTAATCGATATTGAATGGTTCTTGTCGGTAATCAAGGAAATCATCATTACCTAGATGATATTGGTGCTAGTAGTGATGGCTTTTCAATTGAAATTTGATTTGGGGTGCTTGTATGTGGAAGATTTTGCTGTGAACAGACAACATGCGGTCAAAGGGAGCTCTCCATGCAGGGGAAACAAGCCATCCTTAAGCTGCAAAAACAGAAAAAAACCCATCCGAGAAATTGCTACAATATTAGGGGTGGCAAAATCTACAGTTTGGTACATCATGAGAAAGAAACAAAGCCCTGGTGAACTCAGCAATGCCAAAAGACCTGGACGTCCATGAAAGACAACAGTGGTGGATGATCGCAGAATCATTTCCATGGTGAAGAGAAACCCCTTCACAACAGCCAACCAAGTGAACAACACTCTCCAGGAAGTAGGCGTATCGATATCCAAGTCTACCATAAAGAGAAGACTGCATGAAAGTAAATACAGAGGGTGCACTGCAAGGTGCAAGCCACTCATAAGCCTCAAGAATAGAAAAGCTAGATTGGACTTTGCTCAAAACCATCCAAAAAAGCCAGCACAGTTCTGGAAAAACATTTTTTGGACAGATGAAACCAAGATTTACCGTTACCAGAATGATGACAAGAAAAAAGTATGGAGAAGGCATGGACCAGCTCATGATCCAAAGCATAGCACATCATCTGTAAAACATGGCGGAGGCAGTGTGATGGCTTGGGCGTGCATGGCTGCCATGGCACTGGGACACTAGTGTTTATCCATGATGTGACACAGGACAGAAGCAGCTGAATGAATTCTGAGGTGTTCAGAGACATACTGTCTGCTCAAATACAGCTAAATGCAGTCACATTGATTGGGAGGCATTTCATAATACAGATGGACAATGACCCAAAGCATACAGCCAAAGCAACTCAGGAGTTTATTAGCAATAGTTTATAATAGTTTAGCAATAGGAGTTTAAGCAAAGAAGTGTAATATTCTTGAATGGCCAAGTCAGTCACCTGATCTGAACCCAATTGAACACCATTTCACTTGTTGAAGACCAAACTTCGGGCAGAAAGGCCCTCAAACAAACAGAAAACTGAAAGCCGCTGCAGTAAAGGCCTGGCAGATCATTAAAAGGAGGAAACCCAGCATCTGGTGATGTCCATGAGTTCAAGACTACAGGCTGGACCTAACTGTACATTTTTCAAATAATTTATATTAAAATATTGAATGCATGCCAATTGTAGCACAAGTGTATTTTGATGTGCCTTCCTGTGTGCTGAGAAGTTCCTGGCTTTGCCCCCTTCCAGATGAAATAGAAAAATTAGTGTGGGGGCATATGACAGCCTAATATCTTATTATGTTACTGTGCAAACATCAGGTCCTTGTGATTCCTAAAACTGTTTTTTCTTTTAGTGAGAAGCTGTGATGGCAGAGGCACAAGCAAGTTTCATGTCATCAGAGTTTTGGGCCATCATTAAGTTTTTGTTTCTCCAGGGAAAGTCAGCAAAGGACATTCACACTGAGATGTCACAAACACTGGGGGAGAAGTGTCCTTCCTACAGCACTGACGAAACCTGGATATCTCGTTTCAAGACCGGGCATTTTTCTGTTGAAGATGAGCCCCGCAGTGGGCGCCCCCCAACCTCAGCTGACCCGGCAACCTGCGATGCTGTCCATGAGCTGATTATTGAGGACCGGCGAATATCCACAAAAAAGCCCAGATACTTGACATCTCACGGGAACGTGTTGGGTTTGTTGTCACCACTATCCTAGACATGCGCAGGCTTTCAGCTAAGTGGGTGCCGAAATGTTTGAACAGTGATCAGAAGAAGGAACGAGTTGAAGCATCCAAAGCCGCTTTGGCCCATTTTGAAGCTGCACAGGACTTTTTGACTAGGTTAGTGACTGAGGACGAAACCTAACTCCACATCTATGATCCTGAAACCAAGGAACAGTCAAATGAATGGCAAATAATGACAATTGGGTCTGCACCATGATGTGTATGTTACCCTAATGCAAATATGCAACCTTTCTTAGGACTCAGAACCTACATGGGTAAGGTGAATAGAGCTACCCAACTTTACATTTATAACTAAAAACTATATAAAGAACCATCTTTTTAAAGCACTGACACACTTGACATGATTAGGTGGATCCCATTTAAAAAAAGGTAAAGTGGAGCAGTGGGAATCAATGTAGATATAATTTTTAGATTCATGCAAGCATTGCTATGTATTCAATGGCAAAAAAATTCAATATAGTTGGCTTTATTTAAATTTAATTTATATTTGTAGACAGCTGCCTAAAAGAATTATGGTGTTGGAAATCTTGACACTGCGCTGGGTCTGGAGGCTATAGATAATTCTATTATTAATAACTATAGAAGAGACTTTAGACTGTAAGCGGTCTGGAGTGAATAGCTCAATGTACAGGAAAAAGTCTGCAGGAAAAAGTTCATCAGCTGAATAAAAATGAATGAATAGAAATGGAAAAGTATCTAAAATTACTTTTTTTTTTCAATGCATTTTTTTTTTTAAATCCAATGTGCTCAGTCATCTATTTTTCAGTAGGAAAGATCCATAAAGACTCACCAATTTTCACATTTTGGTCTTATAAAACACTATTTTTAAATTTGTTTTACAAATTACAGAAAAATCTTCCTTTTGAGTTTCAACACATGCAAAACAGATACTGGCTAAATGATTTGTGTTCCTTATCCTCAGCCAGTCCTGTGATCAGGGACATCTTTCTACTTTTCCATTTTCACTGCAGGATCTGTGAACTCTCAGATTAGTGTAACTGTTCACCCAATCTAAAAAAAGAGCTGATAACAAAATAGGGTGACAGGAAGAGTTGACATAGGGAGGTGAAAAGTGTGCCACTGCACAAGGGCCCCAGACCCTCTGCAGCTAACAGGGGCCCCCACATGGGTCCCAAATCAATTTGGTGCAGGGGCCAAGTCAGATCTGCACAGGGCCCACTGTTGCCTACATCCACCACAGGGTGACAATACCCATTACTATTCAAGTTGTCTATTCTACAACTGGGAAACTTTTTCAGTCTTTACTGTAGCAGCTTTGAAAACTTTCCTGACTCTCTCAAACTCACCTGATGCTACTTCTGTACACAGCCAACAGTAATGTACATGGTGTATATGGTATATACGATTGTAACTCTTTTAAAGGACAGTTAATGACATGGCTATGAAAAAACTGCATAATATGTTAGTGCTATATAAATGCCTAATAATAATTAGATTACATAAGTTACATATACACCACAATGTCTTATAAACATTTAGGTGGAGTTATCATTTATGTGCTTCAAAACATTCTTTATTTTAATCTATTAGCCTACGTTCTAGGAGATCTTACAAGAAAACATTTTTCTGCTGTACAGAGATAAAAAAAACTGATGTCTGCAGAGCTGCTTATAGAAGCATTCATAAAGGTTTCTGGTGCTATTTGAAACTCCTATGGGAAACTCAGACAATGTAACTTCAGGTACGTCACACTTTTGTATCAGTACCGTACTGCAATAAAATCTTTGACAAAAGGCAATATAGTGTATAGCTCGAGTTGCTTGGATTTTGTCCTTATAACGGAGAAACCACAAAGTCTGAATCATTTTTTCCAGAACCTGCACTGCCTCATTTTATTATTATATTTTATTGAATGTATTATTTAGCAATGATGTCTGATCAGTGTTTAGTGAGCTACATGCTTCTTCCAGGTATTCCTGAATTTTGATGAAAAGTTAAAATGACATTCAGGGACCACATGGCCAGATCAAAACTTTAGGTTATTTTTGGTGGTTCATACTTCCAGTCTTGCTGTTGTCTAGGCACCTTCAGCTTAACTCCCATTGCAACCAGGCTCCAACCTTCTATCCTTTTATGCTGAAATCAATACTTACTGAAAATGTCCGGCATGGTTACCGTAAGCTTCCCAAAATATTCTGTCAATTTTGCATCATCTGCTGCTTTGTTATACATATACAGTTTTTAGAGCCTGGTTTGGATTTCCACTGACTTCAAGCTGAAAATTGACCTCCTTGAAAAACTTTGCAAATCTTAATTTAGATCCCACATGATTTTGGAGTTGCATTGCATACAGAGGAGAAGTATCTTAATTTGGCGGGTTTGCTTTAAGGGGTTCTTGCGTGGCCCCAAAATGTCAGCTTAAATTCCATATCGATGCCACAGTCTTTATAATGAAAGTGTTAACAATATTTGAGAAGTGCTGGTAACTTATTAAAGAATTATATGCATGGTGCCATTCATTGCTGTCCAATCTTTACCTATTTGTGGTGTTTAGCCATAAGAAAGCCTTATGGGGTTGCAAACCTTTCGGACCACTAGATTCATAATGAATTAATATGATTTTTTTTAAAAAAAGATAAATACATTTGTAAAATAATAAATAAATAAAATACAACAATCGGATGAGAATCGGTATTCACAGAGCTGGGTGACTGTTATATTCGTGGAAATGGGGTGCACCTCCAAAGTGGGGAAATAAGGAGCTATAAAAACCTGAAGGTTTTAATACTTTTTTACTCGATACAAAACTAACAAACTAAAAACTAAACAAATTTGGCCTAAGTTGCATCTGCAGGTTTTTTTGTTTTTTTTTGTTTTTTTTAATGCTACGTGCCAAACTTATTATATACCCACTCTGGCGTCTTTGTTTTGCTCCAAAGCTTTTTCATTGCTTTTATTCATACTGTGCTGTGTCTACAATGTGATCGATGTGACTGTGCAAAAGGTTAAAGTCACCTAACCAGAAAGCATGCATTTTCTTTATCTCATAGATTTACACAAGGTTTATCATGAAGTATCTGTAAAGGGCAGCACTGTGTGAATACAAGGACACAATTGTTTTTAGACGAAGTGTTACTATAGACAGATACACCCTAACAGTTTCTGAGTACATTATTACTTCCTTACCACATCCCTTTGACCCAATCATGTGTACCAGACAAATGGGAAATTCCAGAATATTTTCTTAAATGTCTTTTTTCAGCAATTAGGCTTAACATATTACTATAACAAAGTCCAACAGCTATATGATAAAGTGCACCTGTCTATGTATATGTGATTGTTCGTGTAAGAACCACCCCAATCCTGGATCAGAGGACATTCCTTCCTACATGCCCTTATTTCTTGCATTTATATAGTGCCAACATATTACACAGCACTTTACAAAATTCATAGTCATGTCACTAGCTGTGCCTGAAAGGAGCTCACAATATAATGTCCCTACCATAGTTATATGTCATTAAAGTGGAACATGTTTAAAAATGTTTGATCAGGCAGGTCAGGGAGGGGTAATGTCCCTTTTGCAATATTTCTTCCTACCTGCCTGATTGCTAAGGAGAAGCTTCCCATGCCCTTCACAGTGGTATAGTTCAAATATTTCTACGCAATATCAAAACATTTATTTGTGTCCATTACTTTTGCAACACTTTCCACCAAGATTTTGTATAAATGATGGGAAATTCAGACTGCTGTGTAAAGTCTTCCTAAACACATCCTAAAGATTCTCAGTAGGTTAAGGTCTGAGTGGTCAATCTATATGTGAAAATGATGTCTCATGCTCAAAGCCTTTAAGTCATTGTAAGCTCTTCGTGGCAGGGTCCTCTCCTCCTGTATCACTGTCTGTATTAGTCTGTCATTTGCAACCCCTATTTAATGTACAGTGCTGCATAATATGTCGGCGGTATATAAATCCTGTTTATTATTATTAATAATAATAATAATAATAATTTATCATCAGATTCATTTTTTGGCAGGTGATCACCTGAGGAAACTCCAGATCATCCCACTGCACACATTGGCTTGGGTACTTTTTTTTGGGCAGCCTATTTTTTTAATGAACTTCCACTTCAAAACTAAAGTTTCAAAGTTCACACCTAATCTGTCACCACAGTTGCTCCCCCGTATAATATCCTGTAAATTATATTTTGGTTGGCCATCTGCCAGAAATATTTTCATTTGTTCTAATGCTTTTATTGGATTGACAAAAATGCATGTGACATGGACATTTTTTACCTACCTACCTACAATCTATCACTGTTAGCACAGAAAGAATACAGGTGCATGGGTTCATTTAGTTCTGGTATGTGCAGGGGAAGCCGTGATGCTGACATTGCCGCCTATTGTGGCAACAAAAGCTGAGCTGCACCAGAAGCAAACAGGCAGGTAAAAAAGATTATTGCAGAAGGGACATCACCTGTCCCTTTCTGCAATAACAACCTGCCTGAATGAACATTTTTAAATGTGGAACTTTAGTTCAACTTTAAACATATTGAGCCATGAGCAGGAATTAAATTAGGGTCCCTTTGACTGGAATACTGCAGGCCATTTAACATACCTCGCTGACATAATTCTACCTTTTTTCAATTAAATCAGCTTATAGTTTTAGTAAGAAATTTGTTAGTGGTAGTAAAACATGACTGCTGCAACAATGGCCAGCAGGAATAATAAATGGCACTGCTTTAGTGGAAATAAAAAATAATTAAATAGGTAAATAATGCCCCTGCGATAGTGGGCGTAATATATATATATATATATATATATATATATATATATGTAATATATACAGTATAATACTACTCAAACACAGAAAATTGCACACACTCTTCACATTACACACAAACATACACACACAGCACTGCATTACATGTATACATAACATGCAAACAAATATACAGACAAATTACACACTGCTCAAATAAACATATACATAAACACAATATTACCTACAAGCATACACACTAAACTGCATTACACTAAAAAATAACCAGCACTTTCTGTTAAAATCTGCTAACTCAAGCCTAAGCCTCTGTCCCCATTTAGAAGACAAATGTCAACCCACTCTGTGCTCTTCATTGAGCTATGTAGGTCTATAGCATAGGCTGAAGCAGTCTTCAATAATGAGTGCTGAGGTATGACCACCAGGTAAAAAATTCTATTGAGTAACCAAAGAAAACTATACACAGAGGGACTTAATTCCAAACATTAAAACTGACCTAAAGTTTACCAATATACTTAAGTATAAGCCATTATTATTTTTGTTTGCCCTTAAAATTTTATTAGAAAAATGATCTTGGTTTATGCTTTGGTCACACCAGTAGAAGGCGCTGCGTCCTCATGGAAAGTATGTAACAATTTCTTGCCATCTGGGTCTTTAGTTTGGTACACACTTTATATGAGGCCACATCACCATCTACTGGTGGTCAACAACCATGTGCAAAGGAACATTTAAGGACAAGTGGCCCATCGTAACCAACAAAAATGCTTTAACCTGTAAAAAGGGGAAAAAGATATACAAACTGAGTCCATGTGATTATATTTGATATTTTTATAAAATAACACATTATGCATGCATTTATTTGTGTTATTTTTTATTTTTATTTTTTTTTTTGCAATATTGTTATTTTATTTTTTGTTAATATTGAATGCTATCATTTTGTTTATACTTGAGTCAGAGTAGATTACCTGTATTTTTTATTTGTATTACCTTTTATTTTTGAGTCAGTTTATATTCAAGTACATATGATATATGCTCTAATTCTGTGAAGAGGTCTATAAAATATTTAACAGTGGCCACCACCACAATGAGACACTATGGGCTCGATTGTATAACGTTATCCAAGACTGGGGAAGATTATTCTGAGAGAACCTGGGTGATCCAGCAAACCTGGAATGGATTTCTTCAAAATCTTTTGCTATTAGTTTGCAAATGTTTTCTGTCCTGGACCAGATCTATTTCATATTTGCTGGATCAACCAGCAAGAATCAAGACACTCAGGATCAGTGAAAACTGAATGTACACACTATGTGACTGTTGCCAGTGACACTCAAATATGCAGAGTAAGTAAAGAATGCACAAAATGTGACCGGCCTAGTCCTTACTAACCCAATAGTCTTTACTTGGAAACATAAAAAATCTCAAACATTTGTACAACATCTGCATCGCTAAATCTTAACAGCTTTCTATCAATTACGGAATTTTTGTGGATTCCACCATAAAATATTTTTTACTTAATACATATGGCTTCTTCAAAGCAGATTTAACTTTTATGTTATATCAGGTCTTCATGTGGAGTCATAAAATGCAAGAGGTCCCTACGCTCATATTACAGCTCATTCTGAAATTAAATTACCATCAAAAGAAAAAGATGAATTTCATATAATTCGCATGTTTTCTTTAATCTAATTTATAACATTTACAGGTTAAAGATAAATTTTATACAAATAAAAATACACAGTGGTGTGCAAGCAAGATTAGAATTTTTTATGAAACATGTTTTTTTTTTTGGACCAAGTGCAAATGGAAAACCCATATCCTCTTGTCACCCACACTGTGCAGCCTCTGTTTTGGGTGTCACCCACACATTTTTAAGCAGAGAACATTATTGTCATGTGTGTTCTAAGTTAGCGGTCGCCAACTTTTCGGACCTCATAAACCACTAAATTCATAATTTGTAATCCCGCAAACCCTTAATATGAATTTTTTTAAAAAGATTAATACATTTTTAAAATAATGATCTTCCTAATGGTGCCTGACGAGGACTGTGGAGGCTCTGATTTATTGATCAGCTCACGGTTAAGTGAAGTATTACTATTGTTAATATTATCATTAGTTGTATTATCTTTGGTATCACCAAAGAAATGCAAAATATTTGTTTGCTTTTTCTCACTCATTATGAGCTTATTTTATTCGAATCTAAGACCAAACAACTTACTAACTTTGATAGTTATCAAAGTCAAACTATTTGATGCCAAATATAACAAATAAAGAAAATACACAGGTAAGGTCATACTTATCTAAAACAGCATCTGAGAAATAAACAAATAAAATAAAACAATTGAATGAGAATCAGTATTCGCAGGGCAGGCTGACTGTTGTAATGGTGGAAACAATACTGAAGCGCACGGCTCGGCAACCGTTGGCTCATACAACTTAAGACTACACTGACGTCACGCTGCGCCTTCCTTGTTTTTCCATCTCTAGTACAGTTTGTGAATTTAGTGCAATATAAAGGCGAAATTGTCATTTAGAATATAATAATTTATTAGAATATTATTTTTGTTTTATTATTAATAATGTCCAAATTGTTCTGTGGACCACCAACATTTTTTCATGTGGACCACCAATGGTCCACTGACCACCGGTTGGCGACCTCTGTTGTAAGCCATTCTGCCCATCATGGGTGGAGAACCAGAGACAGGTGCAGATTTTCAACAGGGTTTTAAACTGTATTGCACTGTAAAAAGACTGTTTAACAGTGTAAACAGAGGCAGATCTCTAAAGGATATCAGTAAGTCTTATTACAGCACCCATCCAAACAGTAATATGCTGCCAAACCTAAATCCTACCTCGTGTAAGGGTTATAACACCTGTACAGGTATACCATTGGAAGCCAGCTAACCACCAAACCTGGAAATGACCATTGTCAATTTTGGCCAAATAATCATGCTTTGCCATTCCTCCTGCAAGCCACTTTTTGAATGTTAATTGTAATTGTCCCCTTCATTATGGAGACTGATGGGCTGGGACCAAGCTCAGTTTTCACAATCAGAACATTTACATGTGTAAATAAATTCATCTGCCTACATGTCTGTATATAACTGTTTTGTAGTGCAGTTTTCCCTGGAGGTTTCTGATTTTAGAGGTCCCTACTGCACCTGCATGGAATAGAAAACTGACACATTAGAGGTAATGCCTAATTTTAGATATCCCTACTGCGCCTGAACAGAATAGAAAACTGATGATGTTCAGAACTCGACATTAGAGTTTCATTTAGGAACCTAGTTAGTGGCCAAGGCTTCTAAAACACCACAACATGTAGAAAAGTTGTCAATACAACTGAAAGTTTTCTAACACCTCCAGTGGGAGCCTCGCAGTTATCGCATTTAATGAAAGACTGCTAGTCCTGCATTGACTTCAGGGAGTTGTAAAGAATTAGAAGCGTGCAGAAAAAGGTGAAAAGGTAAGTACTTGTAGCCCCATTTAACCCATGCAGAGTGAGAGAAGTGAGAGTAACCCCAATGCAAGGGGGTGTAAAATGAGCTGTGGGGTGGTGGTGGCACCTAGTGTTATAAAGCTTGTACGGGGATTGGCATGATGTGTTGACAGAGGGCATTAGTGGAGGGCAATGTGGAGACAGAGGGCAATTTAAGTTGGCAGTGGGAGCTAGGAGTGGAGAGTGGGGCAGTTTGCGTTTCAGGTAGTTTATTATTTATTGTTGGCAGGGATTGAAGGGCAGTGGTGATAGTGGGGTGTGTAGGGTGGCGGTGAGGATGGGTATTGTAGAGCAGTGGTTATAACAGGGAATATAATGAGGCCATGGAGGTAGGCAGTGTACAAAGGGTTTATGGTGGGTCTGTAGAGCTGACGTTTTCTGACTTTATCATACTGTAAGTGCAGGGTGCCATGTTAATTTACCAGTGTTGAGGGGGAGAATGATGTCCTTCACTCACAGGAGGATAATCAAATAATTATTTGGCGCAAAAAAAGGTTTGACACTGGATCACAAAATGGGTCAGCACTAGAAAAAAGGTGAGCATTGTAGGCATAGCTGCTATTTTATTTGTAAAACAGCTGAAATTGGGCATTAGGGTGGAACTTAGGGAGGGAGATAGGGGAGCCCAGCTGTATCTGAACTACAAACAACACAAAGTTACAAAGTTAACAAATGTGTATTTTTAATATTCTTTAAACTGCTACAAGCTATGGGAAGTTCTGTTTTCTTCTGAGGACTGTTTCAATGCCTGGCAGCTAATGTGTGCTCTGTGTGTATGCAAAAATAACATACAGTGTGACTGTCATAAATAAAATACCCACATGATGGCAGCATTGCTCTATTAAAGTCCTCTGGTTGCTGCTATATTTATTTAACATATATATACAATATGAGCTTTGGAGTCCCCTTGTGGTCAGACCTGAAAATACAGAGCATCCTTTTCTATGAAAATATTTGACTGTTTGGGGTCCAGTGCTTTATCTTTACAACTCTTCTAAAAAATATATAAAATGACTAAAACAATGTTTAAGACCACAAAGGGGCTTATTTATAAGGACATAATGTGCTGTGGTGTTTGAAGCCAAAAGTCAGTAGGCAATTATCTTGAAATTGTGAATACTGTGATAACTTTTTGAACAAGGACACAATCACATCTGGGGTCCCAGAACAGTGACATACTAACATTTGGGTGTTCTGAACAAGGACACACTCACATTTGGAGTCCTAGAGCACACGGGGGCCCAGAATAATAACACATTAAAGCTTTGGGGGAGGATTCAGAATGATGACATGGTAACAATTGGAGGGGCGAGGAACAATGACCTATTAACACTTGGCGCACCTAGATCAATTATACAGAGACTCAGAGCAATGTCACACTGACATTTGGGGATCCTAGAGTACTGATGCATGGGGGTTCCAGAATTATGACACACTGACACTTGGGGGGCCTCAGAAGGATTACATGATAACACTTGGGGGTCAAGTACAATGACACACACATGGAGATCGCACAACAATGAAACCCTGACTCTCAGGATCCCAGAACAATAAGATTTTGACATTTTGTCTTTAAACAATGAGACACTGACACTTGGGGTTATGAACATTCATACTTGAGGGTTGCAGAATAATGACACACTGACACTTGGGGAGATTCAGAATGATGACGTAACTTGGAAAGGCTAAGAAAAATTACACACTGACACATGCGGCATCTAGATCAATTACACACTGACACATGCGGCATCTAGATCAATTACACACTGACACATGCGGCATCTAGATCAATTACACACTGACACTTGAGGGTTCAGTTACACACACATACGTAAGGATTCCAGAATATTGACACACTGACATATGAGGGGCTTCAGAATGATGACATGATCATACCTGGGGGTCCAGTACAATGACACAATAATACTCTGGTTTGCACAACAATGAGACGCCAACTCTTAGAAATGCAGGACAATCAGGGTCAAAAGTGACAAAAACAGAGTACTTGAACAATAACACACTGACACTTCGGGCTTTAGAACAAGGACACATTGATACTTGGGGCACTGAGATCAATTACATACTGACATTTGGGGGACCTAGAACACCTATACTTGAGGGTCCTTGAACAATGACACACTCACACTTGGGGGGCTCATACCAATGAAGGACCCTTTGTTTGTGGGAAAAAAATTCATCCCTGCAGCCTAGATTTAAACAATGAGCCTGATGAATCATTGGGCCTTTTTTTTTAAAGCTTTCCAAGGCTGGAGAGGATACACTTTCATTAGTGAAGCTGGGTGAACCAGAAAACCTGGAATGGATCTGGTCCAGGATTGAAAACAATTACTAACAAATAGCAAATGACTTTTAGGAATTCCATTCCAGGTTTGCTGGATCACTCTGATTCACTGATGAAAGTGTATCCTCTCCAGCCTTGGAAAGCCTTATTAAATAAGGTTCAATGTTTCTACACCCAGGACAAAATTTGTTCTATATTGCAGCTGCATTCATTTGAATTTTCTATTATTTGCACCTAATGCCAGTAACACACTTCTTGTACTAGGATGACAACACGTATTCACTATACTAGGTGTGACTAGCAAAGCTACCCCTCATCTTCAGAATTTTGGGGGTTCTGTAGTCCACAGAGATATCTGAAAACAATGCGAAGCTTAGACAAAAGTAAAGCAAGGTGTCAGCACTGACAATGGTGTATACAAAAGACTGAAAATGAGAGAAGTAAAAAGAAAGAGAATATATCCCAGAGGAGAATGCCTACATGTTTACTGTAGTAGTTTCTAAACCAGTTGGATAAACTAAGTTTATTAATTACACACTGGAATTACCCCATTTCTTATCCCTTGGTTACCTTGTTAGGCTTCCTTATCCATGAAAAGATTGGTTTTAATATTTTTGGTGTGACCCCCTGGGCCTTTCTTTAGTAGCATACCTCTCGTTTTTATTTAAAATGAACCTCAAGAGAATTATATAAGTAAATAAAAGGTTGTTATGTTACCAGACTATTACTGAGGGGTATTAAAATACATCTCTTTTATTTCTTTTTATGTTTCTATGGTTTAACGGGTCAATTTTGACCCATATATATTTACTTCAACAAAATGCAAATTGTACGCAGACACATCTAAGATGTTATAAAATACAACCACTGGCTATGTACATTTTTGACCGTTCAATGCAGGGAGATAAGTGTCACTTTGTATCGAATGTATGTTTTGTATTTTACTTTTCTTTTTCATATCGTTTAGAATAAAGGATTTAATATTTTTCAACAATTCAATTCAATTCAATTCAATTTCAACAATTTTTCAACAATTCAACGAATTTGCCATAAAAAGCTGCTTTTCTTCCTTCTCCACTCTAAAAATGAGAGAAACAACGGCATTTAATGTTAGGGCTCACATAGACTTTAATGTTTTCATCTGCTGTCTACGTAGTGTTGATCAATGATAAAAAAAATCAAATAAAACAAAACAATATCTTGATATATAAATCATAAGAATTCATGTTCCTAATATAGGATCAATGTACAGTACAACATAATACACAGCACCCACTGAGCATTAACCATCTGTAATATAATACAGGGAAGCAAGGCAAATATATATGATGCTCACTTCATGTCAAATCAAGATAAATTATGACAAATCTGAAATAATGTATAAAAATCGATTGAAATACTGTTTAGTGGGAAGGAAATAGAAATGGGAGATGTCCCCAAGGTGAGGGGATATTTTCCACCCTCCAATTAGTCACCACCATCTGAGATGGGAATCCTTCTTACTTATGGAGATTTCTTCTCACTTCCTTTTATGTCTCCACGACAGGAAGTGAAGGGGATCTCTCCAGCAAATTCAAGCTAGAAAAGAGGCTATACATTTACTGTACTGCATAGTACATTATATCAAGGATCCTTTGTTTCACCAAATTAACATTTTAAGACCTGTACAGGAAAGTTCCAGCTCTCAAAGGCTTTCTTTTGATTTTGCAGAAAATGTTTCATTATGGGGTCTGAAAGGAGGTAAAGAAGAGTTACCAAGGGTAAATAAACCATCATACCAAGTACATATAGAGAGACATCAGCCAGTAGTGTGGCTTTATATAAAAAAATACAATGCCCTTCATCCTGTAGTCATACAAGACTGATAGACTATGGGAGAACCTGGGTGATCCAGCACACCTGGAATGGATTTTGTAAAAATCATTTGCTATTAGTTGGCAAAGGTTTTTATTCCTGGACCAGATCGATTTCAGGTTTGTTGGATCACCCAGGTTCTCCTATGATAGTCTATCTTCTCCAGTCTTGCATAACTTTAATAAATCAGGCTCAATTTGTCGCAAATGTGAATTTTGGCTCAATTTGTAGAGGCGTACATCATATGTCGTGAGTCCTCAATAGGAAAAAATGCAAAAGGTAACACTGGATGAATATTAAAAACATATGGTCTTTGTATAAATTATTTGCCCATTAATTTGGATGGTTTTTTCATTTTGATGCATTGTGACATGACTTTGAACTTTGTACAGCACTGCGTAATATGTTGGTGCTATATAAATATTGTGTAATAATAATAATTGGAATCTCTTCAATGCATATTAAAGCCAATGCTCATTCTGACCCCTAGTGTTCAATTATCAAAATAGCACAGCAGTCATTAAAGTTAATGCTGTACCTTGTCCACGCATACAAAAAGTGAAAAAAAAAAACATATTTATGGGCAAAGAATTTATTATTAGACCCTTTTACTAATATACCTGCTTTATCAACTCACCCTGAAAAATCTGTGACAATCCTAAAGAGGCAATGCCATCTTGCAGATGCAGTTATCCCCAATACACTTATATTCACCTTGTCAGCACCCCAACCACCACCACTACTGCCCACTTTTCTGGTGACTAAGGTGCAGCAGCTAATTGTTAGCTCCAAGCACAATTTTTTGGGGGAGGTTCCCTCTTCTTCTGTCTTTACTACCGCATAAAATATAACAGGAAGAACTGGAACACACAAAGGTGGGAAGGCACTCCAATGTGGACAAGAACAGAGCTGGGAATTGTAGCAAGAAGAAATTGCTATTGGAGTATTTGGAGCAAAACTAAACTAAAAACAAAAAATGACACTTACCTTTAATCCAGCAGAACCCTCAATGGTGCTGGTCCTTCTTGCGATCCAGTCTCCTGTCATCGTGAGGACTACTCTTCATCCTGGCGCCGCCATCTTCTGTCTTCTCTTCTGCTCTTCTTGCTTCATCTACGAGCACAGGTACGGGATCGGGTGACATAGGCGATGTGAAGGGGAGCGATCTTACTGCGCATGCGTGAGATTGGCAATTTTTCCCTTGGAGTAAAAGATGCTCCAGGAGCAGCCAAGAGCCTCCAGGGATGCGTGACGTAGGTATCCCGGGAAGCTCTGCGCTCCCAATAAGTCTTGATTGCTCCCTCAGGAAGTAGTTTCAGCAACTACTATAGTACTACTACTATATTACTTTAAGAAAAAGCTGGATGTTTTTCTAGAAGCACAGAATATAACTGGGTATTAAGGCTTTAAAGTAAAAATAACAGTGACTGTTGATCTAGGGAACATCCGATTGCCTCATGGAATCAGGAAGGATTTTTTTTTCCCCTGTTGAAGCAAATTGTACCAGGGGTTTTTTTGCCTTCCTCTGGACCAACTATGTCTTATGGGGTTTTATATTTGGGATATGTTTATTTCCCTAGTGGTAGAACTTGATGGACTTATGTCTTTTTCAACCTGACCTACTATGTAACTTGCAAACGCATGGGGACATTTCAACCAAACTTGCCATACATATGAATGAGACTCATGTGAGTGCACCAGTCATCTTTGTACAGCGCTATGCTATATGTCAGAGCTATATTTGGATGTGTGTATGTCACTAGGAAATGCATGGACACATTTCAACCAAACATGCTAGACATGTGACTCAGACTCATGTGAGTGCACCGCTGATCTTTGTACAGCACTGTGCTATATGTCAGACTTATATTTGGATGTATGTATGTATGTGTTATATATATAGCTGAGTGTATATGATCACTAGGAAACGCATGGAGACATTTCAACCAAACTTGCTATGTTCCACCATCACTCGGAAACACATCGACACATTTCAATCATGGGACCTTATAATATAATGTAATAGTATAATATACATTTGCAATAAATAAATACCCGGGCAACGTCGGGTAATCAGCTAGTGCCACTATATAGTAAGATCTGCTATTTTTGCCATGTTTCCCCCTACCCCTCACCATACACTTACTGTACATAGAACTGGACAGAGCTGCCATAAGGTCACTGAAGTGATCATCTGATATTTTGTTTTCAGACAAATCAAAGTCTTCTCACTGACCAAGTAATCCCAGAAGTCAACAGGGCAAGCGAGCTCTCTGAAAGTCCGGTATATGGTAAACTGTAAGAATAAATAAAACAAAGATTGAATACTTATTTTTATGAAAAGACTAAAAATACAAATACCATTTGTTAATTTTAATAAAAATATAAACATTTAAGAGTTTCTAAACCCAAAATAGTGGGATGGGATAGTGTGTTTTGATACGTCGAGTTTTTTTTATCTTGTAAGGACGCCATCATGATTACATTTTAGAGAGTTTGTCTCCCATTGTCCCCCCTTGTGCCTACATTTTTGGTTTCCTACAACTCCTCATTAAAGCATACCTAAACTCCAAATTTTTACTTTATATAAAAGGGTAGACAACTCCTTTATTTAACCTCCTGGGCGGATCATTTCTGTCCGGATTTATATGTCTAAAAGAGGTACATTGTCTTTCATGAAAAATTATTTTACATTGTAGACCTGTAATTCTTAGGTATAACTCACTGAAATATGTCCAGTGTTTAATAAATTTAATAATATACTTTAAATAAAACACAAAAATCTGTTAAAACAAGGGTGCTTAAATAAATCAAAAATACTGAAACCTGTAAAATACCTGTACAGTAGCATATGGATTGATCAGAGGAAGAGGACGCGGCCAGAGGATGGGATCTGATGGGCAGGACACTGGAGGTGGGACGCCAATGGGACCAGGTAAGTCTTTATTTTTTATTTTTCTAGCTACCCCGAATGTGGCTCAGGGTTACCGCTACCAGCTGTTTTTTTTTTTTACCTCAAGCCACACTCGGGGTTACCACTCAGAAGGTTAAAGTAAAAATTGTACTTTTTTTAAGTGCAACACTCTTTTTTTTAAAAGGGTGCAATGCTTTCCCTTTCTGTCTTGATCGCTGTAGCGACCAGGACAGAATGGCAGCACAGAGTCCTTATCTCGGGCATGCACAGAAGGAGCCCTTTCATCAATAGAAGAAACTTGCCAATCTCACGCATGTACAGTGTGAAATCAGGTGACACAGGAAGAAGAATCTGGAAGAAGAGAGAAGAAAATTTTGCCGTTCAGCTGGATTGAATGACGAAGACAGATACCAGGATACCCAGACGACATGGGACCCAAATGAAGAGACCTCACGACGGATTGCCAGATCTGCAGTATTAAAGGTGTGATTTCAGCTTTCAGGAAAATTGGGAAATTAACTTTGTTACAGTTCGTGCAAACTGTTAATCTGTTAAACTTGCTGTTCCACAAATCATGATCTGCTTTATTCAAAACCGGGGAAAAAAAAACAAAAAGAGAAAAGAAAAACGAACAACAGGGAAGAATAAAAAAAAGTAACCGTAGATTCATAACCCAACTAATACGAAGTGAGAAAAAAGAAGGGAAATAAATAGGGGGTAGAGGAGAAGGAGTAATTCCTGGGTCTCTCTGGGTGGTTATTTCCCTGTCCTGCCCAACCCCCTACTAAATGGGACATGAGAAGTTATAATTAAGGAGCATGCGCTCCAAGATGAGTTACCATAAAGGTGTCCCATGGGGCCGAGATCCTATTAAACTTGTCTAGCCGGTCACACAGCCGTGCTGTCAATTGCTCCATAAATTGGACATCTTTGATACAGTCGATTAGGGCAGACCAGGTGGGGGGAAGGTGATTTCCATTTCTTGGCTAAGAAGCATCTTGCTGTCAAGTATATTGGTCATTTGGCCTTTACTTGGCTTGGAAAGCTTGCGCAATGGCAGCCCCAAAAGGTGGGTCAGGAGATCTAAGGAGATGGGCACTTCGAGTACCTCTTCGAGCAGCATATTAACCTATCGACAGTAGCGGACTATACGTGGGAATGTTCACAAAATATGTTGCATGGTTCCCACCCCAGTGCTGCACTTACATTTTCAATTACCTACACCTCCTGACCCAAAGAAATTGGGGTTTGGAGAAGGGAAGCAGACAGTTATGTGACAGGGCAGCGCTTATTGATTGGTACAGTTTTTTACCTTACCTAATGACGCTATAGGGATTACATTTTAGGGGGTGTTAGCCACAAGAGTCCCCCACCTACCCCTACATTTTTGGTTACTTACATCCCACTCTAGAGAAGAGAGGAGGATGGGGTAGCAAAGTATGACTGGTAAAGTTTGTGAGCTGGCATTTATAAATGTAGCCCCTCCTCCCACCATATCAAAACAAGTGGTCTTCAACCTACAAATTCAATATAAAGCTCCTGTGGGCACTTTGTTTTGTATTTTCACAAGTTGTTTAACATGTAACCCCATATATTAAAATTCCTAAAAGCTATAAAGCTGAAATTTTGGATATTGTTATCTATGAGGCTACCCTGTACACACTGAAAATTTCCAGTCGGTACGACTAGCACGTCAGGAGATATAAAGCTTGGAACACAGAGAGTTGTTGGGCTGCAGAATAAGCAAGCAGCCTTCACACTCAGGGCTGATGGTGACGTCATTGGACCCGCCCACTTGTGCACACCCACCTGGGTAGCTCGATGTCACGAGGCTGCTCAGTTTGATACAACACACCGGGCAGGACGTGAGGATGAGCGGCGGGCAGTGCGCAGGCGCAGATCGGTTCCAGTACCTGCAGGCTCTGGTGACTGAGTTCCAGGACACGGACAGAATAGGTGAGCTGGGCCTGGTCAGTGCTGGAGAGCACCGACCTGTCCTATGCAGCACACTGACTGTTAGCCTGAGGGCCCAGGCATTCTTTCCTGGTGCATTGCCACACGTTGTGTTGGGGCAGACTAATTATTTAACTATTGCACTGCTGTTCAGAATGAATTGCCATGTTGTGAGGGAAAGCATAGGAAATGCACAATGATGGAAAACCCCATTCAGACTCCTTATGTCCCATGGCTTCCATTCATACCTTGACATGCACTGCAAATAGGACATAATGCATCAGATAGACAGACGGACCCTGTCTTACATTATTTATTACAACTTCTATTTCTATAGGGCGACAGGGGATCTGCATGGATGGTGGCCTAAAAGCAAACAATAGGAAGAAATCATTACAATATGCTTGCACATTGCTTTGCATTTATTGTAACTAATTCACTGCCACCTCCAGGATTGCTGGCAATACCCTCCATCGTTATACTTGTGAGCCATCCTAGCCTCTGTTTTGATCGGCAGCAGCCATGGTTCTGCACATGTGATCAGTTATGACATCCAGCTATTTGAGGGCTAGAACAGTGGTCACCAACCTTTTCGGACCGGCGGACCACTAAATTTACCGTGTATGCGCGGGGAGCTGGGTGTCATCAAAGGAGAAGAAACTTCCCCCAGAGTGACGTCATGATGCCAGAACCTGCCCACTTTACCATCACAGGTCTGTGCCTGCGATGGGAGATTTGTGTCCAGAGACACAACCACCCACTGCCCTGAGCCTGCGATCTGGATGGGGGACATGGTCTGTGGCTCCAGCCAGTGCATCCACCCAGCAGAGTACTTCTGTCCACGCTCGGGCGCACCAGCCAGAGCAACTGACCACCGGTTGGCTACCACTGGGCTACAAGACCTATGACTTAAGAGAGCACACAACTGTAAATTTAGGAGGGATTAGTTCAACTTAAAGCTCACTCCTGGTTTTTCAGTTTTTAAATACCAGGAAATAGGTGGGCACCAGTAGCTCTGCCATTTAATAGGACGAGGAAGACCATTCCAGATAGTCGGGGCAGCTCTAGAAAAGTCTTGGAGCCGTGTGTGTGATGAGGTTATGAATGAGGAAGTCGGTTGTAGGTTATTAGAGGAAAGAGGAGAGCGGCTGGGGGAGTATTTTTTTTATCAGGTCAGAAAGGTAGGTAGGACAAGAACTGTGTAGGGATTTGAAGGCAAAGCCCAGGAGCTTGAATTTGTTTCTCAGGTGAAATGAAGAGAACTACAAAGAGATGGAGCTGTGGGAAGGATGGAGGAGTCTGGCTGCAGCATACATAATAGATTGTAGAGGAGAGTGTCGGGTTAGTGGAATCCCAGAGAGGAGGAGGTTACAGTAGTCCAGATGAGAGATAAGAGTGTGTACAAGGAGTTTAGTGGTCTCTGGGGATGGGTAGGAACGGATTTTGGAGATGTGCGGAATAATATTCCATAAGCGAGAAAGTAGGTAAGTATCATTTTAACTTAATCCTTTACAGGTATGTTTTTCACCTACATGGGGTACGCGATTTGAGAAGATGGAGGGTCCTGAGCCAACCTAAAAGAAACTTTCCCTTTCAGTGGATGGTCAGCTTTAAATCATTGCAAAGCCGGGCACAACCATATAATTCTTCTGCATTGAGGAAGTCCCATCACCACATTTTCTGTCATCCCAGCTTTATAGGGGAAGAGCCAAACCAGTTTTACTTGACAGTACTAATTGATATTTCTTCTCTGTTCTAAGGTGGCATCTGTAACTTGTGTCTGGACAAAGCCATGAAGAATCACATTTTGTCCTCAGGAGGTCTAAGCCTTATCATAAACTGTTTGTCCAGCCGGCGTGAGGAGACGGTTCTGTCAGCTATAACTACACTCATGTACCTCTGTACAGCTTCCTCTCGAGCTGAAATCACCACTCCTCCTGTTGTGGAGTGCATGGTCCGTTTCTCTTTGTCAGAAAACCGCAGATTTAGTAATTTGGCCAAAATCTTTTTGGAGGATTACTGTAGTGAACAGCAAGTAGAAGCAGCAAGGTCTTTGAATCAGCACACTGCACTGGGAATACCCCTGCCCAAAGACTGAATGTTCATGTTTTTTTTTTTTATATAATGTACATAGAAATTATCATGTAAATTACATTTTTTTCCACAAGACGTCAGCCTTTGTGGCCTTATATTGTGGGCTACATCAGATACACTGGAAGCACAGGAGGATTTTGGGAAAGATCCTATTTTCAAACACAGGGTTGCTGAATTGATGACTGTGTTCGTTTATTTGGTTTTGATCATAATAAAATAAAAATAAAGTATTAAAAATTTTAGGATAGTGAGAATTCAAATCAAGCCTTTAAAGTAACCCAGTCAAAAAAAAA
>NC_092860.1:21623908-21640806 GCF_032062135.1 Pyxicephalus adspersus
GTGCTTATTGTAACCCTTACTCTTCAGGCTTTGCAAGTCGGAAAGAAACTTTAAAGCTTAAAGCACTGTTGAAGCTGAGCAAGCTGAACTAAACCCCAAAATATTATGCAGCAATCTATGCAGTACTAACTGAAATTTTTTATTTTAGTTTCCCCTTAACAAATTGATGTTCAAACTGTCTACCACCAACTTCCTGCTCTGTATGTATGCACATGGTTTCCCCATGTAATCTGACATCCATTTATCCTGGGGTCATCTGGTCACATCTGATTAGCATTTGGTTAAGCCCCTTGAAGTGTCAGAGGACATGCAGTGGCCAGAGCCCTTTAAAAGATCCCCATTTGTGTCTATACACCATTTTACTTATCAAGCTGATTTCTATTACAATTTGTCCTTGTCTTTAGAAAGCTGCAACCAAGACAAATACATTTCGAGCCACAACCATATTTCAGTGTAATCCAAGAGCCGTCTGTTGACAACTAGCCAACGTTTCCATTAAGATCTGTTAGTACCTATTTGTGTACAAATGAGATCACAACAATCCACCAGTAACAGTTAAACATTCTTTATTATGTGAAACAAAAAAAAGTACAAACATGGAGAATAGAAAAACCATTCATGCCTTTCCGGGACATCCCCAAGGAATACAACTACAAGGAGAGGGTGGAACAAAGTGCTTTAAACAAAGAAACATGTACAGTCAAATGGAAGAAAATTCCTAAAGCCGTTTCACTTTAGCCGAGGACCAGACTGGACTTTCCTCCTGGTGGGTTTCGCCTACTGGCTACAGGGGCAGCAGGCTCTACACTTTCTCCAACAGCTTGAGAGCCCTCTTTTCCAGACTCTGCTGTTTCTAGGGTGAGGAAAAAAAATGGTGAAAAGAATTCCTATACAAGAAAATGTTCAAGTAAAATGATAATTGAGAAAATCTCTACATCTCCATGGGGAATCAGCTACATACCTGGTACTTCTGCTTCAACCTAAAAGCAAAAAAAAAAAAAGAAGTGTCACATATTAGTGTTTGACTTCACATATAAAAAAAAAAAAGGATTGTACTACAGCAGCTATGGTAAACTTTAATGGACCTGCAACTTAGCCCTGCAGGATAACATCAACATCCTCAAAAGCCTACCTAACGCCTCAACTTTTTGTTTCTACATCAGCCCATTTAATCCATTTTTGTCATTTATGTAGTTTATTGTACAGCTTTGGAAAAATGTAAAATGGACAAGACTGCATCAATAGACATCTAAAAAGGTTAAAATGTCTTGTGCCTGCAAAATGATAAAACACTCAAAATGGTCCTTGGCAACACTTAAACTTTTACAGCTCAGATCAGTTTATAAGGAACCCTATAATATCCTAGAATTGCCCATTGTGATGTGTGAAAAATCTGTTCTGCAATCATTCACATAGATCTGTTATGTGCAAATGGGGCAGAGGGGGTGCTTCTAGTTTTTGTTCATATATACATATACGTTTATTTTTATAACACTTTCACAAACTATTGCCATCACAATTAGGAGGGCATATGGCCAGCTTGTAAACTGGCACCCTGTAGAATAATTCTGACAGCTATACAACCACCCAGATCACCTCTACATTAAAGCCAATTAGTCCTAGACATGCAATGTGAACAATGGGAGGGTGGATTGTAAACAAGGAGTAAAACCAAAGCAATTTCCTGGAAAATCTGACACCAGTTCCTCCGACACATTTTACCGCTTATATTTGTGGGAAGTATTTTCCCTAGGAAACAAGCACTTGTAACTTTTAGACCATAAACAGTATTTGTCATTCTATTTACAAGGACCCCAAACAATTCCTAGTAAGGTGAAGCCAAAGCTTTGATTTTGCTGGAGTTTGGAATTGCTGTTGTGTTTAATATCCAGAGTTTGGTTAATAGATGGAATGAAATGTTGTTCTGCCCCCAACTTCCTGCCTTGGTGAGGTTTCAGGAGAAGAGTTAACAGAACATTTGTATGCTTTAGCATATTAGGAAAATGCTAAAACCTCTGAGCTGTACAACTATCCTTGCTGCAAACTACTTTCTGGATCTGACAACTTTTAGACTCCCAATTTCCTGTACAGAACCAGTTTGTAAGAGATAGGCTACAACTGGGGGACCAAAAAATGTCGATATACAGATAAAAAGCAGAGCTCAACGTTTGTTCTTTCACTATGCAATTGTGCCGGGGCACAGAACTACTGAGCTGTATTTATCTGCAATGGGAATGTCAATTCAGCTTGATATATCTATGCCATTTTCAAGAATCCCTACAAATTTTTCACCAGGTAAACCTGCTTTCACTTAAGCATTTCACCTGGAATTCATCTTTTAAAGCTTTGAGGCCTACATATACTAAACAAGAATGTTTCAGAAGATCATACTATTATGGGTGAGAAGTTACGCACTGACTATTGTTTGCAAGGAAGTGACACATACCCATGGAATGTATCTCCCACATGAGCCATGAGGTCACGCATCCAGTCAGAGTACACCAAGAATTTTCCCCAGCATGCCAATTTCTGAATAGACACTACAGCTAGCCATACACAATGTAAATGAGCTGCCATGAGTGTTGCTGTCATTAAGTTGTGGAGTGCAAGTAGTTACAACAGCCATAAACATTCCCTGAATTTTGTAAAACCTTGCAAGTGGTAACCTATTACAGCAAGCTGCTATGCAGAGATCAGCACAGGATGTATCTGTCATCATCCATTGTTCTCCAATCCCTGGATATTTATAGCTGGTCCTATGTTGAATAAAATTTTACACAAAAGACAAAGTTGCAGATTTTGTCAGACGACAATAAAAGCTTAGATTTAGATACCAACCATTTGATCAGCAGCTTCTCCACACACTTCCTCGTTACATGTTTTCAGTGAGTCGTCTGCATCTCCACAAGCTGAAATATGTGCGTGCTCTGCAAAAATAAATTAAAGGCTCATTCACAAAGGATTCTGTTTAAAACCATGAATAGGTTTAGTAGCCTGTGGCACCTCACGTATAGATAAATTGGCCATAGAAGGCAGGCTGGCCATGTGGAGAGCTTTTCCCAGACGCCCATATACATCAGCATGACAGGGAGGAATGATAGCTACCTAGGTCTAGCAACTGGCCTGGGCACAGAAGCAGGTCATATGTTCTCATATACCCAAATGCTATGTTTTCTCACCACCATGGTGAATAAAGTCATTACTAGAACAGAAAGTGAGAATGTTTACAGTGAAGACACCTGTTTTGGTAAAAACAGAAAGTGGAATTTTTACTTCCACTTCTCTGGGACTGGAACAGAAACTCCCCAGTGGAAAAGAAAAATATACAGGGATTTAAATGTTCCCTACTGTGCAAAACCAACTGCTTTAAAGAACAGCCTTCAGCACTACCAATAGCTGTGCAGGAACTCCCTATATACCTCAAACATGGCTGGACTGTAAGCCTTACTTATTCTACAGGTGGCAGCGACAAAGCCTTGGCACAAATACTACATCAGGTGCCTTTATCTTTTAAGACTTTTCATCCAAATGCTCAACTACAACATTGCTGATTGTTTTCTCATCAGCAAACAAGACATTACCATGAGGCTCACCCAGAATTCTGTGCACAGTTACAGCAAATTGTTAACACAGGATATTGTGAGCACTTGGATGAATTACTATAATAAGCTAAGAAGTTTTGCCTCACAAAGTTACCAGAAAGCTATACTCACTGGTTCAGCTGCTGGTATGCTGAAACATTCTGCAAATGTGCATCTGGCCTATCCCTAGTCCTGGTGAGGCTTTACAGAGAGCTACTGCCAAAGCAGCTGATGTGTTTGGAGTGGAAGGGGACACTCCCAGTAGCATTAGATCTCGTTCTGTAGTTATTAACTAGTAAACTCTGAAACTGTAGTAGTATATAAGGGATTATTCAGAACTAGTTATCCTATAAACTAATAGAAATCCCTTAGCACCCAAATTGTACCGAATTGTTCAGAATCACATGTGGGGACTGCAGAGAACAAAGTCGGTACTGAAGCAAAGGTTTGACACCTTTAGGATAAGAAACTATTCATGCCCCAGAATTAGGCATCTTATTGTCTGACAAGTAGAACTCTGCTCTGAGGTAGACACCACATTGTCCCTATATCCTAGCCATCAGGACCCCCAAACCCATGCCACCTTCTTCCATTTACAATTATTTGCTGCAGCTCTGCACATTGGATTAAGCAGCCATTGCCAGCAGCCAGAGAACAACGTCACCAACTACAGCAAAGTTAGAGTGGAAATTGGGGCCCCTGGAACTAGTGTTATTGTTTCACTACCAATGTAAAAACTGTATGTAACCACCCAATGTGACAGGTTCTCCTTATTGCACTGGCCCCAATCACATGCCCATGTATCAGAGCCCTGATTGCCAGCTTCAAGCCCAGTGAGTATTTAATACATCTGGAAGCCTTGCAAACAATAGCTCCATGTTTTCCCAAAGCAAACTTAGATTGACTTCTATTGGTAATTTAATGTAGACGAATCCAAATGAAAAAAACCTTTTCAATTCAGTAACATGGGTTTACCTGTTTTTGAAGCAGGAGCTGGTTCATCATCTGGTATGCCAAATATATTGGAAGACATCTTATGTCTTCTAACAGGTTGTTGTTGCTGTTGTGAATCACCAACTCCAAAAGAGAAACTGGAGCCTCCACCGGGAGGTCTCAGGACTCTAGAGAAAGAATAAGGTAAGCTTGATGAAATGTTGATTCCACAAGTTATGAAGAAAATAAAAACATGTGACACTTCTATTATATTCCCAGTTCTGCAAATGTATTACCTGGCTGTCATGCTTACCCTTTGTATCCTTCAATACATTAAATTCACCATCCGAGGAATATGCAGACAAAGATCTGTATTTTATTTTTTTTTATAAAATATAAACAAATATTGTGCACAGACAAATAACATTAATAAAATGATTTGGTGACTAAAAAATGGTTTTACATCATTCCCATCTGCACCAAGCTTAGTCTTCAGGTAACTGAGCTCTTGTGCTATTCACACAGAATTCATGGTCTAGCCATCCCTTTAAGGGACTCAATTTAATGTCCTTACCATATTATGTCAATTTTGGGGGGGAAGCTGATGAACCTAATGACATGGTCCAGGAATGTGGGAGGAAACCAATACAATATCCATGCAGATAGAGTCCTGGCCAAGATATGAACCTGGGACCCAGTGCTGCAAAGGCCAGAGCGCTAACCACTGAGGCACCATGCTGCAGGTTTTACTGCTGTTGGAGGCATACTTTAATCTAGCAAACCAGTGAAGGGCAATCAACAAAAAGTATAAATGTGTTCAGCTTTGTATTGTCAATTTCCCCATTCGCATTTGACTCTGGAACGGGATGCCAAGGGGAAATCTCTAAAGTAGGCCCAAATAGTACAAACTGACAATGGTTATTATCTTTGCTCATTTTTATGAGATTACCTTTAAATTAAATCACAAATTGCAACAATATCACATAGTAATGTGTTGAATTATGTGACCATCATATAATGGGTAAAATATATAGAACAAAGGCATCAGACTTTTTTGCTAGAGGAATTAAACTTGGGCCCCCTGGAGCTTTTGTCACAAGCTATCAGGTATGCACGATATGGAAAAAAATAGGACATATTAAGAGGGGGCATTAGAAAGTTGGAAGAATAGGGGCAGTAGGGAGGTGACAATTATGGGGATACTGGATTTTTATAGCAACTTGGAAAAATGTGTCTTGTGTTGCTCTGCCAACTTTGTGAGCCTACAGCTTCTAACCACCCGGCAGAAAAAAATTCTGGGCAGAACACTGAATATTAACAATTAGTGTTCCAATAGTACCCCAATTGCTACATGATAACTACAGAAGTTTATGTACAGACAAGAGCACCAATTGGATTTTGTTTACCAGCATTCACAATATTAATCCTCAAAAGCTATAACCCTAAACATGACCACACGTACCAGGGCACAGCATCAAATTATTTCATATGCCAGAGCCTTTGCTTTGTATGTATGGCTGTAGAAATCAATAGACCCCCTTTATTATTATTGCACAGTATTTATAAAGCACCGCCAAAGCACTGTACACAGTCCATAGTCATGTCACCAGCTGTCCCTCAAAGGAGCTCACAATCTAATGTCCCTACCATAGTCATGTCTTTAATACAGAAGGTCAATTTTGGGGGGAAGCCAATTAATCCAACTGCATGTTATTGGAATGTGGGAGGAAATCAAAGTACCCAGAGGAATGCCACACAAATGCACCAACCACTGAGCTGTCCAGTCTCCATGATCCAACTTTCCTGCCTACATTCCAGCAATGGTTGTATTCCAATTCTGAAGGCGTTGGGTCATTTCATGGTGACAGTGACCATGCTTGCCGGTGGTGAAAGCCATATGAAATCTAAATGGGATGCTTGGATAACAAGGCGGCACAAATGGTCAAATCATTGTCACCTAACAGGTGAATACAGAGTTGGATCTCCATTATTTCATTTTAAGCTCCAAAAGCTAACTAAATCCAAACTGAACACACCCAATTATTTCTCTTTGTGGAGAGAACTGCTATCATTACTCCCAGTGACATCACTGCAAGGCTTTTAATGCTCCCAGGGGCAAAGCCAGAAGCCCAGAATTATTATTCAGTATTTATATAGCAGCATCATATTACACAGCACTGTACAAAGTCTAGTCATGTCCTTAGCTGACCCTCAAAGGAGCTCACAATCTAATGTCCCTAGCATAGTCATAGGTCATTAATTTTGGGGGAAGCCAATTAACCTAACAAAAGGTTTTTGGAATGTGGTAGGAAAGCCACACAACACAGGGAGAACCTGCACACTCCATGCTGATAATGTCCTGGCCAAGATTCAAACCTGAGACTTAGCACTGCAATGGCAAGAGTGCCACCGAGCTGCAGTACCCATTGATATAACACCCCCAGATCTACATCTCCCAAGAGCCATTTTACTACACTGAGGGAAAGATCTCAGCAAACAAGGCCAAAGCTTTGCTTGGCAATTGGAGGAAAAGGCAGAGTTTGGCCAATATTAGATGGGCCCAGCCCAGCAAGAATCATTGTCAACAAATCATGGGCATTCCGGTTAACAGCATGATCAAATATTTTTTCCCCATGTAGCATTTTTAAGATAAAAAATTAGGCCATTACATGTTAAACTGACCCCTCACACCTAATTGCCTATATACCATGATAACATCAGGACTATTGGGACATAGAGTAAGCTCCTCTGACAAGGAATATTTATCTTGCCCTGATCAGGGGGTGACAGATATGTTGGCTTTGATGAACAATAAATCCTGGTGTTATAAAGCCTTCCTCCCATGACAGGTGTGATCTGATCCTGGATCATAGAAATGCTGAGCCAAGAAGAAGATGTGGCCATGCTGCTCACTTCCTTTGTTATGCAGCTGGCAGATGAGGAGCCTCACCCAATACAAGTGAGGCACAGACAGTGATAAACGCCAGCATCCCTGGGGACAAGATCCGAGGAGGACAATGACAGCCAGCATCCCATCATACTACAACAAGGGTGAGGCACAGGCAGCACTGCAGCATGAATTGTCACAAAACGCGGATTTCACATGATTGTTCCAACACGGCACCCGTACACCCAGGGCTAGGCAGCCCCCAATCACCTAAACTAAGGGATTGTCCCCACAAAGACCCGATCTATACAACGCCCTAGAATTATAGCGAAGCGGCGCTTTAAATAACAATGCCGTGTCAGGCTTACCTAGAGCTATTGCGGCCTTCGGGGTCCAGCCCTTTGAACATTGATGTAGTTGTCATGGCTTCTCTTGGCAGCAACTATCTAGCCAGAGAAGACAGCTGCGCATTTTATATACCGAGGCACGCCCCTGGTGCGTAGCCATAGGCCACTTCGAACCGTTACGATATTTTTTATTGGAAGAATACCGGCAAACGAGCTTTCTGGTTGGTCGTTTATCCTGTCTCTCTAAAACCGCTACCTGATGGCATCGCATGTGGCGTTAAAGTATGTCCCGCCTAATGAAATAAAATAGCCAATAGGCGGCCGCTGTTCTGTGCGTTCATTGGGTGTTGAGCTTGTCAATTTCAGTTTCTCTTTGTGGCAGACTGCTGCTGGTGTGGGCTGTGTGAGATCATGCTTGGGAGAGTCATGCTGCAGGAAGAATGGAGGCAGAAAATTGGGATGCTTGGGTGGGGTGTGTGTTGAGGAATAGTGTTCAGAATCATGTCATTATCTTATTAAAAAGCTATAGCAATGTTCACCACAATGGGCTTTACAATTATACAATGATACAGAGAATTTCATTGTGAATATACTACAAAGCATAATAAAAGCATTCATATATATATCCTAGATTGTCAGCTCTTGGGGGCAGGGTGCTCTCCTCCTGTGTCACTGTCTGTATTTTTCTGTCATATGCAACCCCCATTTAATGTACAGCACTGCGCAATATGTTGCGGCTTTTATAAATCCTATTTTTTATTATTAATAATAATAATAATATGTGTAATAGCAAAGCCAGGACAACTAACCTGGACTGATGAGCTCTAGGCCCTGTTGAAGAGAACCTGTCATAAAAATTATGCAAATCCAGCATTTAATTACATATGGATCCTGCTGCCTTATTCATTACTCTTCATTCCCTTGCTATGAGTCAGCTTTATTCACAAACTGTACATAATAAATACATTTTAAATTACATATCCCTATACACTAACCTAAACTAACCCATTATCCACAGTACTCACTGAGATCCAGGCTCTGTGTGTGATTTAATAAAGATCTCTGAGATCGATAGACTATCGTGGGAGAACCTGGGTGATCCAGCAAATCTGGAATGAATCACCCAGGTTCTCCCATGATAGTCTATCTTCATCAGTCTTGGAGAGCTTTAATAAATCAGTCCTCCAAAGGTTTACATCCTGCACGACGCAGCCCTAGTCACCTTTATAGGCTGATTCCCCCCAAGGTGGGGATCAGTAGAGGTGAATAGGAGGATCATCATATAAGTAAATGGGCAGCAGATAAGACAAGGGCTCCTGACCCTTCTTAGCCAACAGGGGCCACAAGTCAGTTTTATGGTGGGGCCCATTTCAGTTCTGCACAGGGGCCCACTGTTGGCTATGTCCACCGCTGACTGGATCCGAGCCTGGATCTCAGTAAGGTCAGCTCCATTTGAAGTATAATTCTCCTTTAACACAAGATAAATATCTCTATCTGGCTGTAATTTTTAAATCTTGTTCCAGGATATGAAATCTTTTCTGACTAAATGGTGCACTCTCTGTGAATTCTTCTTTGGGCGTATTGCCCCTATTAAAATGTCTGTCCTCCAATAACTGCTCTATCTTTTTGAAACCTCATCAGTGAATGAACCTCGTGCAGCCTTGGGGCACATTTAAGCCGTGGGCACATTCAAGTACCTAACTTCATTTTGGATTATAAACATCACCGTCCTCCCAAATCCCATTATGTTCATTGAAAAATAGGGAGGTTTAGGGGTACCAGATTTTTATAAATATTTTTTAGCCTCACATCCTCGTCAGATTGCATCATGGACCACTTTAAGGGTTTACAACAGATGGACGGAGATAGAGAAACTTTGGCTTGCCCCTGCACACCCTAACTCGATGTTGTGGGGAATAGGGATGGGTCGGCGAAATTTCAGCGAACCGATTTCGCGGAGCCATCGGAAGTTCCAGGAAATCATTACAGGAGGATTGAATGAATGAATGCAGCCCTGGGAATCCTCCTGTCATTGTGCGTTCCCCGGCTCTAGAGGTTAAATGGGGACAAGCCTCCCCATTCAAAACCTCTAGTGCTCTCTGATTAGCTGAGGAAAGGAAAATCCTGATGACGCCTGAGCACTAGAGGTTTTGAATGGGGAGACTTGTCCCCATTTAACCTCTAGTGCCGGGGATCGCACATTAAGCTGATCAATGATTGCAGCGGTGGCTGTATTCATTGATCAGCACAGCCCGCGGGACTTTTTTTTTTTTTTTTAGGAAAATTCGATCTCGATCGGGGAAGTTACACCAACCGTTCTCGCTTACAATTTCGGTAAGTGAAAACGGCCAAATTCGCTGCGAGATCGAGTTTAGAAATTCCGCTCACCCCTCCCTAGTGGGGATCCCCGCACATTATACCTTACTCATCCCTATTGGGACCTATCCAGTTCACTAGACAAATTTGGATTTGTAGTAAAGGAAAGTTCTGTCTTGCCTCTCCCAAATCCTTACTAACTTCCTTTCTACATAACCCCCAAATCCCAGATAGCTTGACTAGGCGTATGATTTTTCCCTGGGTTTCCAAAAAGATTTTTTGTTTTGGACACATTTCTAACCGAGTCACCAGGAAGTTATTGCCCTTTGCGGATCTACAATCCAAATTTCAACTACCTTCATCGGCCATATACAGCTACTTACAAATCCGTAATTTCGCCCAAGCTGTCACTAGAGCTGTTCACCCCCCCCCACCTTATTTGAACGTGTATGCACAGGTGGTCCATCTCGCAGAGGGCTGATCTCATAGATTTACTGGATATTGACTACTGAACCTGCGATGCCTTTAGTCAAGCATGCTTATATGACTAAATTGGAGTCCATTCTGGGCGAGGAACTCCCTCCTGAGCTGTGGCAGGTTATATGGGGTAAAGCTCACAAGAGTTTGGTATGTACATTGTATAGGGAAAATGTATATAAAAATTCTTATGCATTGGTACTATACTCCAGACAGGCTTCACTCCATATATCCATCCTGCAGTAATAGTTGCTGTAAGTGTGATTCTCAAGTAGGTACCCTGTTTCATATTTTTTGGAACTGTTTTAAGATAGTGCCCTACTGGAGTGGGGTGAATGCTTTGCTCAATAAAATACTGGAAACCTCTATTAGTTTAGATCCGGTGACCCATTTCCTGAATGTCCCCATTACCGAGCTTTCTAAACCGAGGAAGGCTCTTTTGGCGCATATTCTCACGGCAGCCAGATGTCTCATCTCGGTACATTGGAAATCGCCCATTCCTGTTGCGGAACTGAGGACACGTGCTAGGCTTAAACACAAACTGGAGAAAATTGAGGAAATTTGGGCCCCATGGGATCAAGCAACTGCTACCGGTATTGTATAGTTGCTCATCTGAACATTAAATACGGTTGGCTGCATTAGTTGTTTCCCTAGTGAGATCTTGGCTTTCTTCCTATTCTCATCTTTTCTCTCTTTTTTTTTAATTTGATTTTGCAAAGGCATTTATTTAGGAATGCTCATTTGTTTTACTTGATGCTAGATAAGTATTGATTGTGTATTGATATAATCGATACAAAGGGTTCAAAAAACACAGGTGTATTTGTAATCTTGTTTTGTTCCTGTCGTTTAGTAGGTATTTCATGATGTTTGTTTTCATGTTTTGACATCATTCTGTATTATGCGCCTACCTTTCTCTTATTGTTTAATATATGTTTTATTTGCTTTTTTGTGATCCTGCTTTGTTGTATACTTGTTAAACTTATATGTTAAAAACTTTAATAAAAATTTACATTAAAAAAAAAGAAAGGAGTTCCTCGACCTGTGGCTGATTGACCTCCTATTGAGGGCACCTGCAAAGTTCTGGAGCCACTTGGTGGAGACAGCTGCATGACTCTAATAATGTTTTTAGTTGTCTACAAAGGTGATATTCTAGCTACCAATGTATGGAGGCATTCGTTCCATTGGCCACCAATTTAAGAGGCTTTTTTCCCACTGACCCAATAAATTGGCTTTAGAAGGAGTTCCCCAAGACTTGGAAATTATTTTAAGGGTTCCTTAGGGTAAAAAGTTTTAGAAAGGCTGTGATAGAAGGATGCAACTGCTTCCTTTGACACCAATGAAGATACCAGCAGCGGGCACAGATGCCTCACAAAATGATGGTGTTTGCAGATCACAGGAGGTTTATTTAGCTTCTGCCAGATTGACCACATGACTGAGGATAGGAACAGTTACGGGTTTCTAGCATTCACAGCTTTCAACACTACCGGAAGTGTCTGAGACAATTAAATATATCATCCCTGGTTTCTGTATGAAGGACTGAGTGAAATGAAGGTATAAAGCCATGCTATCTGATTGCTATGTGAGTACATACTGTATACATGGCATTGTTAACCTGGTGGCAGGGACTCTCTAGGACTAATACCTGTAGACAATTGCAGCTTTTCAGGTGTCTTCTGTGTTAATCTGATATAAGTTTAAGATGTTTCTAAGACTATTCAGGGTTCATATACCATTTGACCTGAAGATGATCTGCTCCTTACCCACATTTACCTCCTTCTATGCAATATCAGCCCGCTTTACACTCCTTTTATATAGATATTGTCAATTATTTCATTGTTAGTTGTGTTGTGCTGTACAACCCATAGCTGCATTACATATATCTAAAGAAATGATTAGGTTCCTGCAAAACGCATCACAACAACGTTTTATGCTGCAGTCGTACAGTCGGTTCACCTACCAGTAGGTATAAGAAATCTTTTTTAATTCATATGACATTTGTCATCATTTTGAAAATGCCACAGTATTGTATCGAATGATTAGGAGGCATACCCCTAAGCGGAAACAAGTGACAATCATGGATTTCTTTCTTTTCTTCTTGTCTTGTGATATTCTTTGGAGTGTTTTTTGTATTTTTCTTTGGAAATCAGTTTTCCCCAGCCACAACTACTGTCATTTACATTGATTTACTTTGATGTCTCCTTGGAACCACTGAGCACTAATTCTCATTAGATGTTCCTACTTGAGCTGAACAAATTATTACAAATCAGTTGTGGAAATTCCTCTCACAGTGCATTTCATTTATGCACCAAATCAACATTTTAATTTTCTCCATCATTGATGGTCCCCAATACTGTTTTCAACTACATCAAAACCAGCCATAGTTACATAGTTACATAGTAGGTTAGGTTGAAAAAAGACATAAGTCCATCAAGTTCAACCACTAAGGAAATAAGTATATGATATAAAACCCTATAAGACATAGTTGGTCCAGAGGAAGGCAAAAAAAAACCCTGGTACAATTTGCTTCAACAGGGGAAAAAATTCTTCCTGATCCCATGAGGCAATCGGATGTTCCCTGGACCAACAGTCACTGTTATCTATACTTTAAAGCCTTAATACCCAGTTATATTCTGTGCTTCTAGAAAAGCATCCAGCTTCCTGAGGGAGCTGATTCCACATTTTCACTCCCCCAAATGTATTCCCCCTAGACAGTATGAAGCATGCATGTTGTTAGCCCCCAAGTGCATAATTTTACATTTATCTATATTAAATGTAATTTGCCACTTGGCTGCCCAATCAAACAGTACATCCAGGTCTGCTTCCAGATTATAGACATCCTGTATGGACCTAATTCCATTACATAGTTTGGTGTCATCTGCAAACACAGAAATGGTACATTTAATCCCAAACTATATATCATTTATAAAGATGTTAAACAGTAAATGTCCCAACAATGAACCCTGGGGTACACCACTAATAACCTTAGACAATTCATACCTGTGCAATACCAGAATATGAATCATTGATCACTACTCTCTGGATGTGGCCCTAAGCCAGTTCTCTATCCATTTACAGATTGACTTTTATAAACCTAATGACCCTAACTTGCATAATAACCGTCTGTGCGGTACAGTGTCATATGCTTTAGCAAAGTCCAAGTACACTATATCAACTGCTATTCCACTGTCTACCTGTTTACTTACTTCCTCATAAAAAGAGAGTCCTGTATATTTAGACATATAAAGGACTGGTGGCACAACACTAAGCATTATACAATGACAAGCATGGAGTCTTTGTTAGTACGGCCCTACTCCCTTTTATGACTTCTAAATACTCCGTTTTTCCTTGTATTGAATTTAAAAGTACTCTGGTGGCCTGGCGAGAAATACAAAAGTTATTTAGGTGCCATATAGGGCCCACTACTGCTACCCCTCTGCGCTCTACACCTTGCTTTTCTTAGGGCCTTGCTTACAAGGCATTTGAAGTATGGGATGAGAAGGGCCTTATATGTCTGGGACAAATGTTAGAAGATTCTCATAAACTTCTTCCATTTGCCACGCTTAGACTTATATACGTACTGCCATCACATCACTTTATATACTATTTACAGGGTAAAACCACCACCTTTCGCTCCAACCTATCATTGCCACCAGTGGTCGCACTTCTTTTGGGTGAGGCCTCTGCTAAACACTCCATATCTCTGCTTTATCCTCGCTTAATGGAAAGTACTGTCCCCACCCTTATTTTACCATTCTTTGTATTGAAATGGGCTTATTTTTTGGACCTTTCCCTCACAGATACCAAGGATCTTTTATTATGCTTTTGATATACCTGTCAAACCAAGTGCATTTGCCTCCAGGCTTACTGCATGTCCTAAGTGTGCCTACAACAGAGCATTAGAGCATGCCCTTTGGAACTGCCCTGTTATTTCCCCTTTCTGCAAAAAAGTCTTTGACTATATGCAAATAGTCACAGGGCAGGCTAGACAACTAAGTCCACATTTGGCCCTCTTCCACAATGTTTCCACATTGACATCCCCCAATATGACAAAAACACAATCTTCAATTTCTAAAATCTGTCTTTTAGCAGCTAAGAAATGTATACTGAAACAATGAATAGAACCCCTTCCCCCCACTACCTCACAATTTTTACAATATATCCAAGTTATAATGATTATAGATAAAACCGAAGCTACTCAGCATAGTGATACCCATCCACAGAGGTTCTTTGACACTTGGATGAAATATTTAAGACACACTTTATCACCCACCCAACTTAACAATATTATTGAGCTCTTTCGACACACGGTCTGGTATGATACCAGGAACCTCCACCCATCTTAATACCTACTTGACTATGGGTGATTCGTTAGGTATTGGTGAGATATGATTGAATGAAGATTTGTGAATGCTGTATTTATGTCCAATTTGGAAATCTGTGGCTATTTTGCGAGGGTGCATTGAAATATTGACATAAGGTGTTCGATTGCTCCTGGGACCTCTGGAGTTAAGTAACTGGTTCTTGGCAATACCCATTTGCTATGTTTTGTTATTGGTTATGTACTGTTAATTTTCTTGATTTGACTTTTTTGTTTGGAAAATTGGAAAATGGTGTAAGGCAGAAGAAATACCTGTTTGATACAATGTTTATAGTTTATGCTTATTTGCATTTTCCTTCCTGCCAATAAAGAAATATTTAAAAAAAAAAAGAGAGTAAATTTGTTTGACAACTTTGGTCTTTCTTGAAGCCATGCTGACTATCACTTAAAATAATATTTTCTAGCAGAAACTCCTTTATGTTGTTCTTTATCAAGCTCTCTAGGACCTTTCCAACTATGGAGGTTAAACTAACGGGTCTGTAGTTACCTGGTAATGACTTTGCTCCCTTTTTGAAGATAGGAACTACATTGGCCTTACACCAATCCATCGGTACCTTGCCAGTGACTAAAGAGTCTCTAAAAAATTTTGTGTTTGCTAACTTTTAAAAAAAAATTTATGCAAACATGTATGCTGTTCTTTATTTGCTAACATATTACTTGCAATTTTCACACTATAAAAGAACATTTTCTAAAATCCTTTTTTTATTTAGTTTTATGCAGGTACGTTGGACAACAACAAGGTGCTCCACACCTAAGGTTTGCAAGAGGGAGAAAGTGAAAACCTTTGACCAAGAATGACATTTGGCTGTTTTTGGGCTTGGTAATCCTGCAGGGAGTTGTGGGCAAACCTGTGCAGAAGTGGAACTGGTCCAAGAATAAAATTACTGCCACTCCATTCTTTGGCACAGTTATGCCAGAATACCGCTTTTCCCTCATCATGAAGTACCTGCACTTTGCGAACAATGAAGAATTTGATGAGACTACCCATCCTGCACCAAAACTCAAGAAAATTTGGGAAAATTTGGTGTCCCAGATGATTCTACAAAATTTCCAGCAAACCTATGTGCCAGAAAGAGATTTCAGATGTCAGAATGTCTAATGGCTTACAAGGGGAGGCTCAGCTGGGTGCAGTACATTGCGTCAAAGAGAGCACGATTTGGCGTGAAGACCTATATGCTGTGCGAATCCTCAACTGGCTACATCTGGAACACAGTACTGTACACTGGAAATGGGACACAGTTCAACCCCAGATACAGCCAGTATGGATTGGCCACATCTTCAGTGCTATCCCTCATTGAGACATTGCTAGATCAGGGCTTTTGTGTCATAACCCACAATATCTCCTGAGCTATATGAGTTCCTTCTGCAACACAGAACAGATGCGTATGGAACCGTTAGGGCTAACCGGCGCAACCATCAATGCCATCATTGTTTGCAAAAGGGAAGCTGAAGACAGGAGAAATTGTTGCCTGGCAGAAAGGAAAGATGATGGCCCTGAGATGGCATGACAAGAAAGATGTGTGCCTGATGAGTACTGTCCATGATGCCTCCACCGTTCTGGTACACACAAAACGTGGGAAAGAAGTGATGAAGCCACAGGTGGTGATTGACTACAACAACACCATGGGAGGTGTCGACAGAGCTGACCAAGCCATGACATTCTACCCACTGATGAGGAAACGGCAAAGGAAGTACTACAAGAAGATTTTCAGGCATCTTGTTGAGCACTGCCTATGGAATGCCTACGTTCTGTACAAAAAAAAATAGTCAGAGGCGTGTGAATCATTCAGACTTCAAGTTTCCGAATCCATAGTCAAGAACCATCAAACACCATCAGTGGCTATGAATAGACCTGGATGTCATGCTTCCACCATTGTCAACCCTGAAGGCCTGACCAGTCGTCACTTCATTGAATACATCCCACCAACCCCGAAAAAGGCCGCACCTACAAGGATGTGCGTGGTTTGCTGCTCAAAGAC
>NC_092860.1:21642485-21662647 GCF_032062135.1 Pyxicephalus adspersus
GTTCATGCATCGTGCAGTCTTTTCTCGTTGGAAAGGATCGTGAAAGATCCTTTCCAACGAGAAAAATTGCAGGTGTGTATGCAGCTTTAGGCGTGTGCAGTGCCAAATTCTAAATCTCATATAGAGAGAAACACTGCTGTTTCCTGCACTGGGATTTTAACCAGTTTGTTAATTGATTTCCTAGCCATCCTTTGCACAATTTGTTTATTTTAAAAATGAGTCCTTGTATGTTACAATCCCAAATCACAACATCTGCCCTTTTTTTTTTAACTTTCAGGCCAAGCCTGCACTGCAGCAAAACAAAACCTCATCTCTGCAATCACAAGTATTATTAGCATTATTTTTATTTAGAAAGTGTAGATTGCCAACTTTTTATGGTTCTATACAATGTGTTCTTCAAAAGTTAGTGTGCTGCATTCTACCAGAAATGTATGCTTATCATCAAAAACTGAAAATGGGCTTTCATAGAATTGGGCTTCAAGATCACAGACAGATGTCAGGACCCCGTTCTACGCTAGCAAGTCGATGGGAATGCAAAATCAGCTTGGTGCAAGCCTAGAAGTAAGTCACAAGCACCTCCGAACACCAAATGATCTCAGAAACATCTCAAACAAACAGATGGCACACAAGCCCCTTACACAGTGGTTCTCTTATCATAGACATACAATTTTCAAAAGGAGCTTTTTGTGATGAACACAAATAATATGTTTCTATCTTCTAAATGCAAAAATTGGTTAGGCAGCTATCAAGAGAAGAAATTCTGGCATCCCATCCAAAACCTCAAAAAAGTTTATGGGAATACAATCCTGGACTTCTATATAACACTATTATAATAATAATAATTATTATTATTAATAATAATAAACAGGATTTATATAGCGCCACCATATTACGCAGTGCTGTACATTAAATGGGGGTTCCAAATGACAGACGAATACAGACAGTGATGCAGGAGGAGAGGACCCTGCCCCGAAGAGCTTACAATCTAGTAGACATTTTTGATGTCAACAACTGAAAAAAAATTAACTTTTTTTAAACTCTTCAAGCATATTTACCATCTGTTAGAATAAATCAAATGTAATCATTTAATCCTAGTGGTATGGCATATAAATGCCTACAAACATTGCCAACCTTTTGCCAAAATAGGCAGAAGATAGAGGTACAGTAACTATAACTCCAATGTTTTTCTGTTAAGGTATATTTTTACCTTCCCTTTCAGTGTAAAATTCTCTTTGTCTTGGACTTTTAGTACCAGGTAGCATTTTTTGTTGTTGTGCATAGTGTCTAAAGAATTGCCTCTCCAAACCTTTGCGACTCTGTAGGATCATTACAATGACTAAATCAACATCTGTAGCAAATTGCTTCAGCTCATACCTTTCATTTCAGGTTTTGCCTTTCCGGTTGGGCTTGAAAGTCTTAAAAAAATTAATATTACAAAAATGATCAAATCCTTCATTTAGATTGCTACAAGCACAGCCCTCTATCCCACATGACAATGCCAGCTAAGTTGTTCTGCACAGACCATTGGATGATGGGATAAAGGGAACGGCTATGGCTAATCTACACTATAAGGAAATGGATAAAATTAAGCCTATATCAGGAAAAAGCTATCTCTCACCCACCATCTTCTTCTAACCCATCTTACAAGATATACGTTTTCGTTACCTTGTAATTAAAAGGAAGATTTATTTACGTAAATCTGCTGTTCTGGTTCTATGTTGGCACTTGCAGGGACCCTGATCCAAAACTGCAAATTAGTCTGCTTCCAATCTGTGCTCTCTTGCTGACATCTTCACATCTCCTGCATCCTCTTCACCATTCAAAAAGGACCTTGCTGCTGGACAGGCAATACAAAATGTCCTGTAGTAGTGACATCGACATTCAATGAAAGACCCTCCTGATGTATACTGAGATAGAAAGAAGACTCGATTCTGAACCACTGCTTTAGGTGAGTAAAATGTTTTTGCTTTTTTGTGCCACTAGACAGAGGTGGTGGAATGGTAGGAAATCATTATCTTGAAAATCTAGCTTTAAAGCCCTCCTTTGGGCAAGTACCTAGACTACTGCCTTCCACCCCACTGGAAGACATCCCACAGGATCAAATCAGGTCCTACCTTGTGACGTAACATACACTTGCCTCTTCCATGTTAGGGGACTGCCGATCACTTGCTACAATGGCTCCCTGCGCTGGTCTGTTGCTGCACAAACCCTGTTAATTAAATTTTCTGGTCCATCCAGAAAAGGACCTGCAGATAGTAAGTGTCCATGTTGGACAGAGAGTAACAATGACGCTTGAAAAAAAACCCAATTTGGAGTTAAACAGCGGAAGATAAAAGCCCAGGCTGTCACCTGACCACAGCTTTGGGTGAATAAAAACAGGGTTAGATGTATTTTTTAGAAGCAGAAGTAATGACAATGATTATTATTGTCTTATGCTTGAATAGGTTGACTTGTGATTTTATATCAATGACTTCCAGATACAAAAGTGTTAAACAAGGAAGTCTTCTCCTCCTGTGTCACTGTCTGTATTCAGCTGTCATTTGCAACCCCTATTTATTGTACAGCGCTGTGTAATATGTTAGCGCTAAATAAATCCTGTTTAGTAATAAAAATAATAATAATATTAATAATAATAATAAAGTCTGCTACACAGTAGGGCAGATTCAGTATTCAGCATTCACCAAGAACCCATCTGATTCTGACTGTTTTTTCATTTGTCATCAGATGCCTTTCAGTAACAGGTGATAGTTCCCTACAGCAGCTGCCACTTTGCAATGTTAGTCAGTCGGGTGAATGTTTCAGCTTGCCACATAACGGCACAGTGGCATCCAAAGGCATTCAGCAGCTGTGCCCCCAAACACTATCCCGATCTACAGGGGATGGTACTGTGACTTAACATTAAGAACTGAATATACATGCATGTCTAATAGTCAAGTATGCAGATACATTTCAGGGTCACTTTTGTGTCATGTCATGTATGTATATATGGGAAGAGATTGAAGAAAACCGAATATTACACTTAGTGCCCACCAGATGACAAAACTAATACATGCCTGAGTCATTAGGGAATGTGAAATGTTCACTTGGAAGGCCATTTGTTATAATATGGCTGCATCTGTTGGATACAATGACCAAAATATAAGGTTTTACCGAGCATAAAAGGAAACACTATAACTCGTAAAGATATCTCATCACCAACCAAAACTTTTTGTTTTGTACAGGGGCTGAAGAGGGTGAAAATATTTTATTGCTTTCTGTGACAGTGACATGGTGTTAAAAAGTCAGGAAGTGATTGGATTTCCCTCCAATAGGGACAGAGAGCCAACAATGCCCCTTCGTTAGTAGAGTGGTGGTGGGGATTAGAACATCTGCTAGGTTTTAATTGTTCTCTTCCTGTACAGCTTTACAGTCCTGTTTTTACTAGGGCAGGAAGTATAGGGAATTCTCCATAGCATGCCATAGACAATATGATAAAAGTTCTGACTTTTAGCTTACCCAATCCAGGGCTGGCAAATATACCCAGTAGGGTATAGGCCTAAAAAAACAATATGCACCCAATCATAGTGTCTGCAGTCAACCTTTACATCTGTGAGCAGCTTGTTCATCATGGTCATTGGTAGTGTTGGTGTTCCAATTTGGGTTGTCCTTCGTTTGAATAGCCCCGACCCGAAAAACACGGGATTTGACTTTGCAAATTTGTGTGTAAAAAAATGTGTTAAAAAAGAGGCTTTAATGTTAAAGTAATTTATTGAATGTGTGTGATTTGTGTAACTAACTTTTATTTTTTTACAGGTTATCCCACAATGACAGGATGATGGGGATCCCCAAACACTAGAGGGTAAATGAGGATAAGTCTCCCCATTCATCACCTCTAGTGCTCCGTGATTAGCTGAGGAAAGGTAAACCCCGATGACAGCTCATGTGTCATCAGGATTTTCCTTTCCCCAGCCAATACCAGAGCACTAGAGGTGAATGAATGGGGAGACTTGTCCCCATTTAGCCTTTAGTGCCTGGGGATCCCGTGGGACTCCTATGTTCTTGGATAGAGAATCTCTATCCAAGAACATATACTATAGTTACGCTAGTGCTGCAAGAGCAATCAGGAGAGCGGAGCTGTCAGCTCTGCACCCCTGATTGCTCTTGCAGTTCTACACTGTCCCGAAAAATAACCCCATTGACTTTAATGGTGTTCGAATTCGAAGACCAAGGTTCGAAATTGTTCGATCCCGAACAATATCTCCCTATTCGATCGAATAGCTGTCAAATCAAAAAGTAAGATATTCGACCAATACTAGTCAATGGTATAGGCTGAGCAAGTGACACCCGATAGGGAAAGTCTGAAAAAAGGCAGACAAGACATTAACCGTACAGGCATGTGGGCTTGTTCATACCCTAGGCATATCGCTGTGTAGTTTCCTGCATTTTCCAGCATGGCAAAATGTATGGGGATGTTGTAGTGAGCCCCACTTGCTGTATTTTAGGTGCATTTACCTTTGGCACTAAATGCACTTTGGCATTTAGGTCAACTAAAATTAATACTTCCAAAGTACAGAAATAAGCACTCAAAACTGACAGTCATGTACCATGGGCTTGATTTCTTAAAGCTCTCCAAGGCTGGAAAGAATACACTTTATTAGTGAAGAAATGGATCTGGTCCAGGATTTAACAAATGTTTTAAATCCTGGACCAGATCCATTTCTTCACTGATGAAAGTGTATGATGAAAGCTTTAATAAATCAGGCCCATGGACCATGTATTTTGGTTCCAGTAAGCCATTTGAACATGTCTTCCATGTTTCTAAGATGTGAAAAGGACATATTTTTGGCACACTACCCAGTGGCTGAACCCAGCACGTACTTATAACACATTAGGTAGTTCAGTTATATATTTTAGATTTCCTGTACATCAGAAGGGGAACAACGAAAAAAAGATGGAGAAGAGGATTTCGTTCAGACCAACCTTTCTCAGTCATTTTACCCTGAATGGACCCATGCAATAAATATCAAACCTTGGGGAATCTCCTTTTAAATACAATTCACCAGACTTAATGGATAAAATACCCTTTATATTTGTTGTCAGAATACCGGCTTTACAGGCACAACATGTTTATAAGTATCATGCAATGACTCTGCCAAGTAGTAGTCCAGGGACTATGTAGGCATCATGAAAAAGAAAATCAATCAGCCACAGCCTAATGAACACCTCTTGAGGGACCAAGAATGGCCGTAACAGAATCCTTCATGCTTACAATGAATGTGCCATGCTTAACCTTTGAGACCCCAACAGACCTTTGGTGACCCCTGACACATTTTTCATCCCCCCAAAGGAGGAGGCATCTAAATTTCAGCTAGACTAAAATCACGTGCTACCTCTACTATTTTTAATGGTACTGCTGTAAGAATACAAAAACACAGAGTCAAATATATGTAGAGCTATACAGTATTACCCAAGCATGAATACAAAAAAAACTTATATAGAGTGTTTCAGAAGTGCTACAAAATACACAAATTTAAAAATCCAAAAATTACAGTTCCAAAAAATGTACTTTTGTGTTCCACATATAAATTTTTAAACACTTCATATATAAATAGGTGTTATTTGTATTTATGAGTAGGTAGCACTACATATCTCTATACAAAATTTGTACTTCTATACATAATTTCCAAGTCTTGTGTGTTTTCTGTGAAGCCCTTTGCCTTTCAGGTACAGAACATGGAGTCAATACCCAACCAGAGATGGTTTTTCATTCAACTGGAAAGCCACCCAAAGAAAAGTACAAGAAGAATATGTGTGAGCATGCATTTAGTGTAATGGTGGAGGGAAAGGGAAAAAGGGAGTGAAAACAGTATAGGGTATGGTAATTGTAATGTTTAGCAGGGAGGAAATAAAGGGTTGGAAAGACTGACAAAAAAAGGGAATATTGAAAGGAAAATATGTTCGGAATTGTACTTTCTACATTTTTTTTCCACTGTGTGAAGAAAATGTTGGGTTATCCAACTGAGGATCTTTACTGGATAGATGGAGCATGGACAACATTTTTGGGAAATCTTGAGTTGCTCATACAATGCACAACTCAGGACCTTTGCGGTGCAAATATTGCATGTTGCTCTGTTTTGCACATTGCTAACAATGGTTGGAATATTTACCTGCAGGAACATTCAGAAGGGCAACCCAGCTAAGTGTAAAGATGTACCTAGATTTCATCAATGGTACACTGCAGATGACTTCCTGGGGTAAATCATTGGAGTGATGTGAAAAACAAAGAGCATGGTTTCCCTGTCTATTTCCACTTTGTAGTTTGAAGGTTGGTCTGAAAATTTAAAGTAAGACTCTCACCTTTTTAGGCATTATTTGCTCTACTTTCCTTTTAATCAACTGTATAGGGGCTGATCTGGCTGCGCTCTCCTTCTGAAAATTGTATTTGTCTGGGTGTCTCCAGCATTAAAGTGAAATTATAGTTCCACAATAAAAAGCAAAGGAAGGGAAAGCCCCCTCTTGCAATAAAACATACTTACCTGCCAGTTTGCAATCTTTTTTTTTCTATTACGTCATTCCTGACTGGCTAATCAAGATGGGTGAAATTCTGGAACCCGGAAGAAGACCGGATTGCAGATAGTGGCCTCTGGAGTCAGGACAGGTAAGTATGATCTAAAATTGGAATCAAACAGGTAAGTTTATTTTATTGCAGAAGAGACATCACATCTCCTTTTTTCAATCAAGAACCTGCCTGCTTGCAATTTTTTAATTTGAATGCTTAGTTCCACTTTAATATGTTATGTATCTATTTATTTAGAAGAAGTATGTAGATATTGAAATTCAGAATGAAGTCTTCTGCATACTTAGTCTGGGTCAGGGACCCAGAAAGAGTGTCAGAATGACAGCCAAGCCATTAACATTTGTAGAATAAAAATCAAGATATGGTCACCTAAACTTTTCTTGCAGGAAAGGTTGCCTTTAGTCAATGAATGGCTCCGCTTATACAACAGGCAATCGGACATTCCCCCAAACATTCCCTGATGGGAATCAATTACTGCCATTGATTCTGGAGGATTGTAATGTTATTGGGCATAAAGTGATTCCATCACCTGAAAAAATGCTGTAATGGTGACTGTTGAAGAAGCCAACCACAGGAAAGAATTCCTAAGGTCATGTTGGCTGTCACCATGTAGGACAGGGGAGACAAACTCAAATACACAGAGGGCCAAAATTAAAAACATAGACAAAGTCGCGGGCCAATCTTGAAATTTCTTCAAAATATTGAGGAAAGTTTTCCTTCACATTAGATATAAACCTTTTTATATAGAAACAAAGAGGATTTGCTTCACATCCATTGTTCCATCTGGAACAAGCTTATAATAAAGATCCATTCATTTTTTTTATTTTATTTAGGAAAAAGTCTTATGCCTCTTTCTCTATTTGTGGCCTTCTGAGTTAAATTTCAATAGTAACCTTTTTGCACAGGCTAACAATAATAATAGCAATATTCTTCTATGAAATTCCAACCATTAAAGTCCATGCCTTGGCATAGCAAAGAAAGGTACAGCTGAGGAGGGAGTGCTGGAAATGCCAGACGCAGCCAATGCGCAGCTAAATCCTTTAAGTGGTCCACTGCTGAAACTCCCTCTTCATTGAAATAGCGCTGCCACTAAAATTCCCGGCATTATTTGCGTCGATAAAACCACCATATGGTAGTTTCTATAAGTATAACTTAAGCCATTACCTTTTATTTTCCCACAAGTCCCAGTTATTCATAAATGACAAGAAAATAGCCATTGACTTTCAGAAATCTTCCATTCCTGTAAATGGTAATATTATGGTGCAGGTCTTCTAACATTCACTGGGCACTAGTCATCATTCACCACCTAGGTCCCCCCTAAACAATCTTCAAGCCCCCCATCCCAGGCTTTAGTATTTTCCCTGCTCTTCTGGCCCTCTTTTTTATTCTTCATCTTTATACCATACTTGTATTTTTATCTTTTCTTACCCACCATGGTGCAGCAATCTTCTGTTGCATGCCTGGAGGTGTAATTTGTTGTTAAAGCACTGGATTAAATACCTTAAAATGAAAACATATTTGGGGAAAAACTGTCATGACCCAGACTAGATCCATAGTCAGATATCCCCTGTTTTTTCTTTTGTATCACTGACTTCACAAGTGGCTTGTTTAAGACATTTTCTCTAAATTGATTAGATTTTGTTACATAACTAATTCTAATAATGAACGTCTTATGTTTTTGAGTTGGATTAACATGGCAATTACATGTATGATATGTAGTTTATATTAACCTTTTTGTGACAAATGCATTAACAAAATCAGCCTTTTCCAATCTTTTTTTTTTTACATGGGGGAACCCTTAAAATTATTTTCAGCTCTTGGCCAGTGTTAAGAATGTCACCATTATCAATAGACCAATAACATCATTGGTGTCACTTAAACTGACGTTTTTAAGTACAAAATGCTCTTTGCTCATGGAACCCCTGGCAACCCCTGAACGAACCCTAGGGTTCTACAAAGTCTTGGTTAAGAAACTCTGGCCTAACTAAACCATTTACTGGGGCTGTCTTCTTTCTATTGTACATACAGACCCTATCAGGGGATCACCTGCTTTATTTTTGGCATCTGTCTTCATCTTCTCTCTCGGGTCATCCTTGGACATCCCTGGGATTTTTGGCAGTCCCTAAATTTGATTTAGACCGTTCTTGTTTTGCAATGTCTGCCATTGTTGTTTTTACTATGCTTTTCTGCCGCAGGACCTAAATCTTTTCCTCAATATCCACAATGGATAAAAATCCAATTTGTGTGCACAAACCCACATATGACCATATAAAAGTAGCAGTGACATCATTACTGTACTGCAGATTACTACACAAGTGGTGGATATAGGAGAATTCCAACATCAGAAGGGAGAACAGAAGTTTCTGGATTTTTCCAGGTAGCTCCAGCACAGAGACAAAGTTTAATGCTGGATAACTACACAGATTTTAAGATATACAAAGCTCATTAGGAGTTAAAAAGAATATAAAAAGAATACACATGCCTATATCATTATGCTAATATTTCTTATCACTGGGTTCAGCTTTTTATGTAGCTTTTAAAGGACTGTTTATTACACATTGTCATTGAAAATACTTGTTAAATATGTTAAATGTTAAATATGTTTTGTTGATTTATCATTATATCTTTTGTTTTGGAATGTTGTTTACAAATGAGGTTGTTGATTTAAAGGATAAATGCATTTTAGTCAACACACCCCAATACACATTCCTGCCTTAGTTAACAAAAGGCACCATAAGACCTTGTGTCTCACTGTTCATTAAGCTCAGCTTTCTATCATTAAGCTAAGATCCTTTAAATGACATAACCCAGTCCACATAACAGGGGTTTTCCACAAATGAATGAAAATCTACTGAACGATGTGCAGAGGTATTATTTGATATAGCAACTTCCTGTCCTCACCCTGGTACTTTATTTTTGAAGGTCCGTGGTACATGAAGAGCAAGGAATCTAAGAAGCCAAATACAATTAGCACCCGGCGCAAAACAAAAAGTGAGTGCACACAAAGTGTATGACAAAAACTGCACAAGGCGCTTTACATAGCCTTGTCCCTAAAGGGACTAAGGCTTCTTTACCTGAACCCCTGGAACATAACACTCCTTATGGAGGACAACCCCCTTAGCTGAGTGACTGCATCTACTTCAGAGGACCATTTGGAGCCAGGCCCTCCATTGTAACTAAAAGGGCTCTCCCGAAAAAGAGACCCCTTGACTTAGGGAGAGCCAGACCATAAGGCTATTAGCCCTCCCTTTGTCAACTTTTAGGTGTCAGGCCCAAAAAGGACAAGCGCCTTACTCATTTTGTGCAAAGTGCAATTGTGCATGTGACAAATAACAAAAAGTGTTTGAAAATAGGGCCATAGTGAAATACCATGACTGGCCCTTGTACACTTTTTTTTTTAAATCTGCGGTGCATGCTACTAAAACAAAAACCCTGGCAGACAGAAAAAATGTGAAAGTGTATAAAACACCAACACAAAAAGTGTACTAGGGTGCTTTTTGGTCTAAAATGGGAGGCAGCGATTTGAAATGCAGTAACAATGTAGCACTTGGGATGCTATTCTGCAGCCAATCTGTGGCAAATAGAGCTGTTAATGCCTACACAGGGTTGTATTTAATATTATTAATAATAATAATAATAATAAACAGGATTTACAAAGCCCCAACATGTTACACAGCTCTGTACATTAAACAGGGATCCCATTGATGCCTTGCAGTAACCAGTGGCATTGTTTTACACTGTATGTTTTATTAATTAAAGTTCAGTTTGAAGTGTGCCTCTTGAACTACAGCAGCCTTTTTCATTTGTTGTATTTTTACATACTCTTTTCTTTGTTTTTTGTATACTTTACAAATTTCATAAAAAGATTATACAAAGAAAGGAGAGACAAAACTTTTTTTTAAACCACGTCTGGCTGCAGGCAGCATCTGAACCAGAATAATACTGGGCACATTGGACCGATTCAGACACTCTCAAGGTGAACTATTTGGTCTCCGGGATAAACCACTAGCCCAAGCTTGCAACAGTATGTGCTAGAAGCCAGTATGCTGTATGATTTTAATAGGAGTTTTAGGGCAGGTTTATGCGGTTCACTTTATATAAACCAGTTTTAGATTACCAAAGACTACAGGAATTCTGCTGCTGATGGCAGCCTAAACCATATGGAGTTATGCAGCCCAGAAAAAATGGCTACCTGATCTATTTTGATGAGTTTAGGAATTTAAGTGTTTTGTGCTCTGTTTTGAAATGTTATTACATTTTATGCAACACAGTGTGGTACCCCATTCATCCAAAATGTCATATTTCTTTTTTTGAATCACATTGGGGTGCTGCTGCATTAAAGTTCATTACATATCCAATACTTATCTTTTGCATGTCATCCACAAAGCCACAATAAAGGTCCCAATTATCAGTTTCTTGCATGCCCGAGCAGCCAAGAGCCTCCCAGGATACCTATGTCATGCATCCCGGGAGGTTCTTAGCTGCTGGAGCAGCTTGGGCATGTGGTAAGCTTGGGCATGTGCAGAAGGTAGCCTTTCAACAATAGAAAAGAAAAAATTGCTGATCACACACATGCACAGTGCACTCCCATTCATTCTTGAATAGCTAGGCCAGGGGCCAGCAAACCTTTATGGCTACTAGGCCATTTTAGGAGGTCAAGAAGGCACACTAGGCCAGACTCTCTCTCTCTCTCTCTCGCTGATGGTTACACGCCACCCCCACCCCCACCAGGAATGCCCCTGAAATGAAATCCCTCTCCTCCCCAATGCATACGGAGAAGGAATGTCCCCTTACCCCGGTGGCGGAAGTGTTAACGCCAGCTGCGGTAAACAGGGAATGGAGGCAAAACAAGGAGGCTCAAGGGCGGGATTAGGCTGATTGACCAGGGGGGTGTTAGGCCGAAACGGACTACTGGCTAAGCGGTATCTGGCCTAAAGGCCAGAGTTTACCGAACCCTGACCTAGGCGATCAAGAATTAAGGGGGCAGTGCTTTTTTTTTCTTTTAAAAACACAAAATTTTTACTTCAAATAAAAGGGTTGTCTACCCTTTTATGTAAAGTAAAAATTCTGAGTTTAGATACACTTTAAGCACCCAGAAATGTAAGAAATTGAGCTCGGTAGTCACCCAATACTGATCACCAGGGGATAAAACATCACTACAAGTAATAAATGTAAAACAGATGAAAGACACCAATACCATGTGTATATGAACCTTTGGAGTCACAGGAACACCAGTCTTGTGCAGTGCTGCAGGCATCAGAAAGCCTGTGTGCACCGAATATATATGTAGTCACAATGGCCATGTAACAAATGAACTTCACTTCCCAATGGTGTCAGCAGCTGCTTTTTCTTAGTTCTGTTAGTGGCATGCTTAATGATAGTAAGGCAACACAAGTCCAGTAGCATTTTGCACAGATACCAGAAAAGTGTGAAAAGGTTTAATAATTTATGTGTTTATGTACTCCTGGATAGTATTCTATGTATTCAGTCTTTCCTGCTCCAACCACAATCCTTTCAGGCTGTTTGGTGTACACCATTCAAAAGGAAGCAATTGCCAGGGGTTAAAGTGAGTAGGCTTTATTTCAGAGGTGGGTCATCCACTAAAGTGTATCAAAATGTTGCAGCTTTTCAGTCATAAGATGCGGTGACTGCATCAGCTTTCCTTTGTCAGGTGTTATTTGCACCTGGTAATCATTTAAACACACTTTCCACCCTTGGTAGGCAGAGTCATGCCTTTGTTCACATCTATTACCTGGGGACTAAGGCTAGTAGTTCACAGGTTAGCTGTGATTTTTGTTCTGGTTACAGAACTGCAAAGACATTGTCTGGTGAAATGAACAGGGAATTTTTATACCTAAAGCAGACCTAAACCTAACATCGGACTTAATATTAGATATATATTCTCACTTACTTGCACTGGAGTGTCAGCTTTAATTCATGAAAAATAAAACATTCATTATATGTATGGAAGCAGAAATCTTGTGTGGCAAATTTCTTTGCTATCCACTTCTGATTTTTTCTGCCCACAGCCCTCCCTTACTGCTCAAGCTTTCCGAGAAAGGGTCTCTAACCAATCAGTCAGTGCATAGTCCTCTGTGATTGGTTGATGTAGATGTCACTACAGATCAGACCCCTGCACAATATCATCATTCTTCTCTGTGGAGCCAGTTATCACACTAATCTCTGTTACCAACCTCATCCAGAGGATGTTAAAACCCTAATCTGTGATGTCATCCCTATAGCATAAGCAGACAGTGGCAGTGCTGAAAGCAACATCATCACATGATGGGGGCAGACTAAACTTGTGACCAATCAGGCAGTGAGAGTGGGTCTAAACCACTCCCACTGCTCTTCTTGATTTGCAGAAAGAGTGCTTTCCCCATTCCTTTGATTATGTCAGTCTCTCTTCAATGGGATGGGGAGCAGCTCAAACAAAAGTAAAAACCAGACAAATCAGAATAACCTGGGAACATATAATCCATACCACACGCTGAAAATGTAAGTTTAGGTCCACTTTAAAAGCGGTTAGTGTGCTATCTTCACTTTTGTTACAAAAAAGATTTTAATATAAATCCAGATTTGCCAATAGTTACATTATTATATTGTCTTAAAGACTTTTATACTACTATTTGTATATTGGATAGATTCTTCATTTTGTGGTTTGTTTATTTTTGTTGTTTGCTGTTGACAATTTATTATTATACACCAATGTATTTGTCAATTTGGTTCATTGTGAAAATAAAAAATAATAAAAAAAATGTTATTATTGTGAAATGCAGTCACCCTGACGAGCAGTATATTGCCATACATAACATTTCTGTTCTTGGGTTTAGTTATCCTTCAACGCTGCTGATTTTCTAAGAACATTCATATCTCTGTTCACCAACAAAAGTAGTAAAGTCATTTATTTTAAACAAGATTTAAACAACAAGATGTCAGAAGAGAAAAAAGTCTACCTAAAATTTTTTTAAATCTTTTTACATCTTTCCTAATTATTCACCCAGCTACATGTAACAGCTACATACAAAAAGTTATAAAATTGTTTCGGTTTCACAATAAAAAATAAACTCAACCGAGAGGTGGGCTTGCTCCCTTAAATATGACAGAACCTGGACTGAAGAGCGATTGGCCTCAGTTGTAACGGAGAGGTGTCGCATCTTGTACTTGTTTTCTCACATTACTCAATTCCTCTGGATGAGTAAAATGGTAAAGGAAATAATTTACTGGAATAAGGTGAAAGTATAATAAAGTTCTGAATCACAATTAACAGTGCAAAGCAACCCACCATTTCAGGTTTTCTTGGTCCAAAAAAAAGAACAAGGGGAAGGGATGGGGAGAGAGAGAGAACACCATCAAGTTGTGGTCTGTGGAAGAGAATGACTTTTACTGAACTGAAGATTATGTAGCATTATCAATGCTTTATACGTCCTCCAAGCAAATATTGGAACATACAATCCTGTGCCTCGCTCTTCCCAGAGGTCGGAATTACTAAATTTCAATGGAATGATCTGAAAACAAATATGAATCGACAGCCCGATTTGCAACATATTTTGTTCCGACAGGCCTGTGCCAGAGGTGGCAATTTTTTGTATACTACAATGGGCCACTGCTTACTAGTCAGGTCTATGCAAAAATCAAAATGTTCAGTCATATCACAAAGGTAAAAGATATATGTTTGCACCCATATTTAGCATACTTTAATTTCAAAGGACTGGTCACCCTTCAACAGAGGCTCCCTGAACTCTGATGTCTGCTGTATGACCTTGGCTAACAAAACAAGGCATCCCTTTCCAAGGCAGCGGGATAACATACTAGAACCCTAGTTAGAAGGAATGTGAACTACAAGGCTCTGGGCAATACAGTTGGAACTACAGGACAGCCAGTGTTATCAGCACAGGTCCATATAGCTGGTAGGGCAAAAATTTAACATCAGGGGGCCTCTTCAGGCCAAATCATAATTCAAAGCACGATCCGGGTGAACTTCGCAGGGAGGTAAAGTTTAGATCCATCAAGCTTGCAGAATTATAATCAAGCCAGTTTGGATTCTTGCATAAACCCAGCTGTGGCTGGTTTTCTTTCAAAAGGGACAAAGCAGAAGATGGAGGGAAGGGGGCAGTAGAGAGAAAAAAAAAAAAAACATTCCCTAAATAACACACATTCAACCTATATTTATGTACAGTACGGGAAGAGTGATGGAGATGAACATGTTGAAGTGGAGGCAGTGGGTGAGCAGCTGGGCATTTAGGTTGTTCTAGAACTTTCCTCCCGTCTGCTGCTGGAACACGTCAATTGTATCTTCATCTTCCATTTCCAACTACAAAAACAAAAGCATCAAGTCAGAACAATTAAAAACTGGAGTTTACAACGTTTTCCAAGATAGTACTTAACATATTGATACCCTTCTCTGTGCAACATGCTTGAATGTGTGGGCGATGTTACAAACATTTGCATGTAAAAGATATATTAGCTTGCCTCTAAATATGATTGGTGTATTTACAGACCACACATCAACAAAAATCCAAAATATCCCCACACACTGATCATTGTATTTCCGATAGTTTGCTCTCAGCTGGCTTTCTTCACTTTGTGAACCTTCTAGCAAATTCCCAATGCAAGGGTGACAAACATTTGTATTCAAGACAAATATGCCATACCCCTATTTAATGTACAGTACTGCATAATATGTTGGAGCTATATAAATCCAGTTTAATAAAAATCATAGTTACCTGTGCTGGTGTGTCCGTCTCATTTATTGGCTGACCATCAAACCGGAACCTAATTTGCCTCATTGACAAGCCCTACATTTGATCAGAAAAAAAGAAATTAGTGCATCATATTAAAGCTATATCACGAATGCTGAACCCACAAATATAGATGTTAATGCACATTTATATGTACAATGCAGCTTTGATTTATCCAACTGGCTCTTAAAGGGCTGTTTAGGTAGTTAAAATCCAATTACGTATATGATCCTCTGTGATACAGTTTGGTATCTTCTTTCTTTCCTTGTATACAGATTTAACTAATAGTATAAATAGTATAGTAGGTTGTAAATTACATCTAGTATTAGGGTATATAAATTTCAGATGACTGAAGCACAAACTGAACTTTTACTAAAGAGTTTTTTTCCCCTAAGTGGTTCTTTGGCCATGAAGCTATGCTGTGGGTGAACATAATAAAACACCAAAGGTGTATTATTATCAAGCACCAGCCCAGAACCAGTCCTCCTTCTTCCTTACAGCTTCATTCTTATTAGAATATTGTTAGAAAAAGTTCTAAACTGCTTGTTGTGGGACTCTGTGTCATTTTTATAGAATACACAAACTTTGTTGCCCATACCATTAGTTTCCTATTGTCGCAATCTGTCATACCTTACAGCACATGTTTAAACTAAAGAAGAAAAATGCCATGCTTACCTGACGTTCACAATAAGCCTTCATAAGCTTATTGAGCGGTGTATGCCTTTTGATTTTAAACTGCACAACTGATCCATCTTGTCCAGCCACTTTCAAGTTGATGTGGTCATTGTTCTCAGTCTTAACACCTTCCTGCAACATCAATATAATTAAGGATTACATTTCATGTCTTGCACACAAACAATAGTACTGTCCCCCCTTACTTTAAAACTCTGCTTAATGGGATGGTTGTTTATTTTGTCGATCTATGCCATTGGTCCCAAATTCAATAAATGCACTTGCACAGGCATTGTGAAGAGGTGGGTCCATCTACTGTATGACCATGCACAACAGTGTAATATATTCTTAGTAACACAAGCATAGACAGCAAAGCATCAATTGTGCATGATCATATCACTTAGGCTTGTGGCTGCTAGGTGACCACAGCCAGAAGTATCTATGCCATTTTATAAGAGGCAATTGTGCTAGGACAATTAGCACAGGAAAAGGTCAGCATGCGGTGTTGGGGTAGGCGGCCATTAATGCCCAGGTTTGCTTTAATTAAAGTTTTGCAAACGTGACATCATAAATCCAAGTTATGGAACCATCCAGCAAACAGTACTGTCCCTACCTTTGTAGACCAGAAAATCCAGCTAGCCTTTGGAAGCATTTAATTTGATTTGAATATGCTTTTAGCATCCCAGTGAGCTGCTTCTGCATTCCTTTTGACTTGTGGGGGGAGGAAAAGTAGCTCTAGCAAAACATGACAGTGCAGAGTTTAAAAAAGCAGGCCCTGTGCTAAGGGCTTCCAGCATCCCAGATGATCAACTGATGTCATCTATTCCTAGGCATGCCTGCCAGAAGCCAGGGATAAAGTATTTCCTGGCAAATGTGCAGTAATTACAAAATGTTACAATACTGTTAATCACATCTGGGAACCGACACCCCCAGAAGCTGCGCACAGCCATCCCAAAAAGCTGCACACAGCAGGGGACCAGGCATCCCAAAAAGCTGCACACAGCAGGGGACCAGGCATCCCAAAAAGCTGCACACAGCAGGGTTCCAATGTATGTTAAAGCTCTACCATACGCTGTAGCGTGCAGCTGCACACAAATACATGGGCTGTGCTATTGCAACAAATATTATAACGAAACTGTGCAGCCAGGCGTGCAGACATGTTATGAACATCTTCCGTGGGCCCGTGTACTTCTATGGACGAGCCATACAGCCCACACACGGAGCGATGGGACATTTCCTGATGAGCAGCCATGTCCTGAGGCACACAATGAGGACTGATGATGAGGAGTTGGGTGCTCTCCACCTATGGATTGGTAACCCCATGCACCCCCATATATCTATATATCATGACGGGCTCTATATCAGTGTATAACCATGCACAGAGCTGCTAGAGCATTTGAGGTCCCATTAGTAATAAATGGCACCCAGTTCATCAATGCAGAATGCATGCAATAAACACAACAAACCTAAGCAATGCACAGAGGGGATAGGAGCAATGAAGGGGACATTTCCTTTAAATAGATCTTTAAATTGATGATTTTTAATATTGAATGAAGCCTTGTGTGATGTACTGAGGGGAAGGGCTGCAGTCTACAATGCTTTTTGTTGTTACATCTATACAAACGTCCCAGCCCAAACCTTCTGCTCCCTGCAGGCACTTCTAGAGCCTGCACAATCACAAAGCAGGAATGCTGCTTAGCCTCCATTGCTTTATAGGTACAATGGCCATTGCTGGGCTTTGCTACCTACCTAGGGTCACATGATCTGATAGAAGGAGGTCCGGGCACAGCCTCAGTCACCGACCTGAAGGGTTATAGTTCTGTACCGAATTCCCCGATCACCGCACGAGGCTCGCTCGGTCTCAGCACACCCCGCACCCTACCCAGGCCTCTGTCCCAGCTCCGACCGCCAATATATTCCAGCCCTGTCTTCATGGCTGCAACCACCCCCACAACTCCTAGTCTGCCTCTCCTGCAATCCCCATACAATACCTTAGGCTTATCGTCTGCCATGGTGCCGGTATCCGGTAATGTCGTCGGTGCCGCCTCCTCTTCACAAAGAGCCTGAACCCGCGCGGTTCGTGTGGCGGGGGCGCGCACGCAATGGTCCTTATAAAGTGCTCTGTGCGTGCGCGGTCCCGCCTGGCCACTCCCCCTACGCTGCGAGGAAGCCCGCTCTGTGTAGCACGTGGCGGCGGGGGCTTGTCCTGCGAGTGTTGTGTGCGGGATGAATGTGTGAGGATTGGAGGGGATTGTTGTGGGGGGGGTTTACACCATTACATACAAAATAACATTATTTATTTTTTATTTTACAAAGCAGACTAATTAAATAATACTCAGAAATTTCACTTTACCTAAAAGAGTAGACAACCTATTTTAAAATAAAAAAAAAGTGTGCAGCACTGCCCCCTAATTGGTGATTGAGAATGAATGGGAGCGCAAAGCTTCCCGGGATACCTTCGTCACACATCCCGGGATACCTACGTCACACATCCACTCATCTGTTACAAGTGCTCAGTATGAACCTGCTCTTCTCTGTGTAGCGAATTGGGCACCAATGGTGAACCAACCAATTCTGGTGTTAACAAATGCCAATCTAACTGCAGGGTGCTGGCTGTGAGCACTGGCCCCAATATAGGACATTGGACCCCATGGCATCTTCGTTAAATCTGTTTCTGAAACTTTGGTGAGAAACATGAACATGACTAGCTTTTAGGGGTCAACTATTTAATGTACAGCTCTGCATAATATGTTGGCGCTATATAAATACTGTTAAATAATAAATTTAAAGTGTAAGTAAACATGGTCAACTTACCTGTTTGTGTTTTAGAGCTGGGCATTTCAGAGCTCCATCTTCTTTCTATTCTTCCTCTTCCAGGCAATCTTCAGCCATCTTGACTGGCTGTGCTGGGATGACAAAACCATACGTCACCCTGGCACACACAAGGAATGCCAGTTTCCCTGGCTTGTAAAGCTGATGCTGCGCATGCACAGCTCATCTTTTTACCAGAAACCCAGAGCGATCAGGCAGATAAGTCGCATTATTGCAGTGAGGACATCGCCTTTCTCTTTCTACAATAATGACCTGCCTGGTTGAATAAACTTTAATAAATCAGGCGCATTGTCTAAACAAGAATGGTTTAAGAAGCATTTCCCCGATTGCCAATCTCATGCATGCGTAGTGAGATCAGCAAGTTTCTTGCCCAATCTACGTCACCCGATCTTGCGCCTGTTTCAGGTGACGTAGGAAGAAGAACCCAAAAGAATAGAAAATGGGGGCGCGCTGGCCCGAAGAAAGATGCCCAGACGACGCGGGACCCAATGGAAGACACCTCTGAACTGATTGACTGCTCTGTGGGATTTTTTTTTTGTATTGGGTAAGGTTTGAGTTTACTTCCTCTTTTATGTTTACATTAACATTGTAAACACTTTATAGAAAAAAGGTTTGCAAATAAGTATTTTGCTATGCAATATATTACCATTATACAGACACATGATGATAGCAGTACTGAGGTTCTGTCAGCTTGGATAGGATAATGTTAATATTATATCCAAGGTAATCATAAGCACAGTGATAAAAAATAAAGAGGGCAATACAGACAGTGACAATAAACGGGAGTTACTATTGACTTAGGTCTTATTCATTCTTGTACTCTTTATTCATGTACTCTCAACTAAAGAAGTGCATAAACATATTACAAAAATTGAAACAAAAATTAAAATACAAACATCTAAATTAATTAGTAACATTGTTAAATAAATTGCACAAAAACTGGCATGCAGGTTCTAAATTTGATCAGAACCTGTCACCAGTCCAAATATTACATTTTGATGTTTTTATATATTTGGCAGTAGCATTGTAGTTGGGTGAAGGGGGCAGTAAGAAAAAAATAATCTGACACTGAAGTTATATTCTCATATTTCCTGGCCTCTTACTCCAGAATAAGTTATAATAAGCAAGAGTGACAGCAGCAATGTGTTAAAAAAGCACTAATATAATTATGAATAAAAAGTAATATTTGGTCTGGTGACAGTGTCTCTCTGAATACCTGTGAATATAGTATGAGATAGTATATAGATATATTATCTGTATAGATAGTATGTCTACCAATGCTCTAGGTCAGGGGTCCCTAACCAGTGGTCCACAGAAAAGTTTGCACATTGTTTGCAATTTTTATGTTTTATTATTTATAA
>NC_092860.1:21663461-21668702 GCF_032062135.1 Pyxicephalus adspersus
CCCAAAAGCTTACAATCTAAGCCCACCCCTCCTATTGTGTGCTACTTAAACCACCCTCACCCCCTATCTATTCATTTTAAATGAAAATAAGTTCCCTTTAACCCTTTTCTTAATGAGCTTTCTTTTTTGTCTTCTCAGTTGAGATCTACCAGTTTCCACTTTTTTTCACAATTGTCCATCATGTAAGGGGGGATGTTTTCCCACAGTACATACATCAGATAGAAGATTAGCTGTATTTGCAATTGGAAAAGCAAGGGAGGAGGAGCTTGGCACAAATGTTCTTTAAAAAATGTAAGCACAAACTTAATAATATAAAATTATTATCCTGGGGTGCTTCTTATCATTACTGTTTGTACTGCATCATTTTTAGAAATTAGCAATCTTTGTTTGCAGTACTTTAGTTATTATTTGACTAGTCAATATTGCGTTACAGTGTATGTAATTTCTAACAACAAACTTTCTATTTGCTTTCTTTTGGTATGTTAATGTGGAGTTGGAAGATCTTGACAAACCTGTTTAAAAAAAAAAATGTTGATCTTTTCCTTTATGATCATTATCATCATATGTATACCATTAACATTATGCTGTTCTTTACTTTACGTACACACGTGCAATAATTATCGTTGGAAACGAACGACTAACGACGATCATCCAATAATTGTTATCAAAAAAGTGCGCAACTACGCCGATGATTGAGGAATGTCACTGGAAGCGAACGACCGTCCTGGCGGATCGGATTGGGCGACGGTCGTTTGCTATCTAATGTGTGCTCTATAAATAAATATTTTTACACAAAAGTCACAAAATTATCACCAAGGATTCACACGCTTACAATTAGATTCTATTGGTAATTTGAATGCTGTTTGAAAGTTGCATTATGAATAGACCCCTTTACGTATGGTTGGAAGTTATTCAGCTAGAAAAATTGGGGATATCTTATGGGCAAAAAGGGAACACCACCCTGAGCCTGCGATGCATATGGAAAACGTGGTCTGCCGCTGTGACTGGTGCGTCCCCCCCCCAAGCGGGATCCTTCTCCTGACCCCACTGGGAGGTGCACCGGCCAGAGCCATTGACCACTAAAATTTTCTCGGGGACAGCTGGTGTTGGCTTTAGAACTATGCAGGTTTCATCAAATGGAAGATCAATCAATGAGAGTTTGAGAAACTCCCTAAAATCTCAGGTGCAGTTATTCCTAACTCGAGTTCTCTGAAATGAAGTGTTCCTCCAGAGGTTATTAGTGGTTGTTTGAACTATAACTGGCATCATTGTGCCAGCTGCATGATACAAATGATCAATAAAGTTGTCCATAAGAAACTGTAAGGGGCATTCTTTGCATTGCCACCAATAAATTGATTTTAGTAGAGGTCCCTCATAAATTTAAAGAGTTTAAATAATCTGCTTTGAAAAATTCATGGCATTCCACAGATCCATGGTTGAGAATAGCTGCTCTACAATATATCCCTGGGCCCTATTTTATCTAATAACCTCATCACACGCACGGCTCCAAGACTCAAAACCCATTTTTTCAAACTTTCCTACCCATCTTCTTCTGTTTTTTGAAACCCTCACTACTTCCCACCACTACATATCTCCCCTCCTGGTGTGTGTTAATTCCCCTACCTCCTAGATTGTAAGCTCTTCGGGGCAGGGTCCTCTCCTCCTGTGTTATTGTCTGTATCTGTGTGTCATTTACGAACCCTTTTTAATGTACAGCACTGCGTAATATGTTGGTGCTATAAAAAATCCTGTTTATTATTATTATTATTAATAATAATAATAATAATAATATGTGTGTGTGTTCAATGGAGCACAGATAGGCTTCTGGGGGTTTAAAGAGGTCCTGTCATACAGATAAAGACAGACGAATGAGGTATTTTTAGTTATTTGTTGAAGGATGTGATGAGTCTGTTCCTTAACACAGCACCCAGCTGCCTTGCATGTCATGGAGTCTTCTGAAAAATGATTGCCTGTGCTGGCAAAGCTGCTTTGCTCCTTACCTGCCTACCCAAAGTTTATGTAGGGCCGAGGGGAATATTATAGAATGTCAATGGATTGACAGCTTCTGTGCTGCTGACTTCACATCAAATGTGGGGGAAGCAGGCAGCAGTATCGGGGCTTTAAGGTACATAGCCATACTGACTGTTGTTCGGAACGACGGAGACGTATATTCTCCCGTCCTGCGTAAACTGTTTAATGAGTCTCACAGCATATTTGTGAACCTGCAAAAGATGGAAGAAGAAGCATCTAGCAGGACCCGCAAAGCAGAGTATGTGACAACTTTAAGGGGTTTAACTATTGAAGAATACAATGCTTGTATATATGGGCAAGTGTACTTAGAGCTCACATAATATAATAAATAAGTGTTTTTCAACTGCGGTCACTTATTACCACCTGCAGGTTATGTTCTTATATTTACTTTATGTAGGTGATTTGACATAAGGATTATGGATCAGTAATTTCTGTATTTGTTTTCATTGGGAAAATGCTGATACTGGTGGTAACTGAGAGCTGTAATTAGGAAACATATATTACTTTTTCATGTTTGCAATGTTTTGACAGAAGAAAACATACGTTTAAGCCAGACAGTGGTTAGTAAATGGTGCTTTATGTAAACACCGGGTGGGAGTTGTATCCAAGTCCCACATGCAGTGATTAAATTCAACCTTCACCTAGTGCAAACCTTTACCTGATCTTATGCTTTACCCCCCCCCCTTCTATGACAAAATTTTATAATGATTATAATTTGTATTTTTTCAAAATATTATTTTTTTCTTTATCTTTTCTTTTTTGGAGACTTTGCTTGTTACTACGCATTTCTTGCCTAGGTGAGAATGACATAAAGTCAGCAGACTTCTTGCTTGCCATCTTCCCTGGGCTTTCCTTGTGACAGCCTGCTTGAGTGGTAGTCTAAAACCGATTACTTCTATATCATCAGGCGTGCTTACATAGCCAGAGACGTGCTTAAGTTTACAATAATTACTATAGTGGTGGCTGCTAATGGCTGCCATAATGTTTTCACACAGTTTTAAAAAGCCACATGCTATGATGTAATCTGTGATCAGCAGTTCCTGTGATCTGCGATATCTATGTTGCTAATAATGTGTTGAGTCTATTTTCCAAATGACCTGTTTGTTTGCAGTGGTACATCTCTGATGACCTGATCTAATCCCACATAAGGAGGAAAATGTTACAAAATTAAGATATATCAAATTTATTATAAAATGTTTTCTACTTTCCAACCAATAACAATTGATTCTTGTGTTCTCTGAAAAAAATGGGCAGCACATGACAACTGTAGTGTCCCCAGTTGTTGTCTTAGGAATCCAGTAACCTCTATAATTCAGTCAGTTTTCTACCATCCCCCTTTTGCTTCGTTCCAACTTTAAAATGCCCACCCCCTTAACATGTTAAACCTTTCCAATATCTTTGTTTTATGCTTAACAACATGCATGCTTCATACTGTCTAAGGAGAATACACTTGGAGGAGTCAGAAATGGAAAAGGATCTGGGGGTTCTGGTAGATAATAGACCTAATAACAGCATGCAATGCCAAGCTGCAATATCTAAAGCTAGTAAAGTACTTCATGTATTAAAAGAGGAATAGACTGTAGCGATGGAGACATGATCCTGCCCCTGTACAAAGCATTGGTCAGACCACATCTGGAATCTGAAGTCCAGTTTTGGGCACCAGATCACAAAAAGGACATTGTGGAATTGGAGATTCTCATTCAAAAACCCTTTTTATCCAGCTGTAAATGCAATAACGTTCTAATGTCATCATCTGTGTTGTAACCTGCATACTGCATCTGAATATGTAGCAGACAAATATAAAGACCACCTATTAATGTTACAAATTCATATTTTTTTACCTATACTATATCTATCCTGGCACCATCTGTACATCTTAATATAAAATATGCCTTATAAGATGATTTTTTTTTTCCTTTTTAGATTCTACACGTGATGGTGCTCTAAATGCCAAATACTCCGAACAGGTAAGTGTTGGAGAATTGTTGCCAATCGGTTGTTACCGAATAACCAAGGAGTCCACTAGTTGAGGTTTATTCTACTGCTGCTGCCAAAAAAGACCTCACCTCAAAGAATACTTGCAGCCAAACAAATGATTATGTAGAATATTTGGAAATTAGGACATAGTTCAGAAGTAAATTGGCACATTGGTGTTTTGTTTATATGGGCTCAGTAAAGTATATTATATAGATAGGACAGAATGTTTCAAGCCCTGATTATATAATATTAAGTGAATTACCTCCTTAATTTATTGTGCAGTAAAATATTTCTGTAATACTGCATACTTAATATGATGAGATTATTCTCATCATAACAGTAAGACCAGCATTGTTTTGTCTAACTATTCCTGATTTTCCCATACAATGCACCTCCAGTCTGGAGACCTGACTTTCTCTACTATAATTAGATAATGCATCTAGATCTTGTACCTGATCTCAGCCTGTGATTGGACAGTAAAGAGAAGAGGCAGATTGACGAGGTCCTCTCTCTCCTACTGTCTGCATATTCCTTGTTTTTACAAGAGCTCTGCAGTACAACTGGTTTGCTTCTTGACTGTTTATCCCTCTTCCATTCTGAGTTCTGCTGAAAACAAATTCAGGTACTTGCACTGATTGCTTTTAAAATGCTCTTTACCTTTTCATACACCTGCATGTTTTTGTTTTATCCATTTCCAGCTCAGCATACTAAGCAACTGCAAAACTGCTATTACGTTTTTAGCTTTGAGTATTTTTTGGACTTTGAAAGCTCTTTATTTTAGAGAGTATATAGAATAATTTACACAAGGTGGTGCTTATGTTGCTGCAACTAGTGCAAATACTTTTACTATATTACCTACCAATTAATTTTGGAATTATTGGAGAAAAACTTATAAATATAGGGGAACACATGTAGATAGGTTTCTAATGGGATCTAAACTCTGGCATTATTACTTCATAGTAATAATGATGGTTACTTCTGCAAAAATGCAGGGGGTATTATTTATCTAAACATATGCTCCATTTTTTTGTATTTTAGCTCTCCATATTGTCTGCCATGGAGCTTTGCTGGAGCCTGTGTGAAATACTCTTTGTTGAAGGTGCTACAGGTAAGTATTCTAAATGCCATTGTCATTTTCCCTAACTTCTTACCAAGCCCATTGGCAAGCTGAGCAGAGTTCTCCCCAGCCCCTTTTAGCCAGACACCACCTGGCACTTTTTAGCAATCCCCCGG
>NC_092860.1:21668928-21670283 GCF_032062135.1 Pyxicephalus adspersus
AGGACTTGTCCCTACATAGGATGATCAGCCAGTGATGATGCAAATGTCCACCATTTAGGTTGATTTTAGCAATACATGTGCTGGACTGATTACTATATTGATTTTTACAACAAAGGTGCAGTCATCCTTCAGATAAATAGCTGTTTTTTTTTTTTTTAATGCTTACTGGAGCGAGAACTCATATTTCAAGACTAGTTCTAAGAAGGAAGACATCCGTTATTCTCTAGATGTGCATTCTGTGTCATTAGCTGCTGGAAATCACATGAAATTTGGAAAATGTGAGCAGCTTAGCCAAACCCCAGGTGACTTTTAGCAGTTTGAGTTTCTATACGGATTAGAGGGATCATCATTAATGGCTCCTGTCAGTGAGGACATTGAATCAGGTATGTAGAGATGATGCCTACCCTCTTCTCACACCTTGTGTGTGGTTTTGGTGCAGACAGTCAGGCTGAATATAAACAGATCAGTGTGTGCACAGGCATGGACTTGTGATGACAGCTTTCCAAACACAGGAAAAAGGTTATAGAAAGGAGATTATGTTAACAGTGTTTTTTTGTCCCTGGGTCAATAAGCCATGGCACTGTAGACTCTGTTTTTTTTTTTCTCGTTGTTTGAACCAGGATGTATTGTCTTTATATTATTATTACACAGTATTTATATATGGCCATCATATTAGGTAACGCTGTGCGAAGTTAATAGTTGTGTCACTAACTGTCCCTCAAAGGAGCTCACAATCCAATGTCCCTACCATAGTCATATGTCATCAATGTAGTCTAACGTAAATTTTTGGGGGAAAGCCAATAACCTCACTGCATGTTTTTGGGATGTGGGAGGAAACCGGAGTACCTGGAGGAAACCCACGCAGACACAGGGAGAACCTGCAAACTCCATGCAGATAGTGTCCTGGCCGGGATTTGAACCTGGGACTCAGCGCTGCAAAGACGGGAATGCTAACTTCTGAGCCACCGTGCTGCCCTGTGCATAGAAACCTGTCCTAGGAGATTAGAATATGTGTGTGCTTATTTAACATAGATGGGTCCTAATTGGCCTTTCCCTCCCAACCCTTAGTATTGGTCAAATAGCTGCTCAATGCTATAAAGAGCCGTTAATGCAGGTGGAATTATGTATGACTGAGTTCCCCATGTTTTGAAACGCTAGAGGCTTCAGTACTTTCAAGAAATGTAGATATGCTTTGCTGCATCTTCCTTTAACAGTTCCAAATCACAGACCTAGAACAAGTGTACAGCATTGTATATTGGCATGATTCCATATCTGTACTTCTATGTTAGGTCAGTAAATTAAAAATTTGAAGCCCAAAGTATCAGTATGACAATGTTGATTTAACCCCTATTCTG
>NC_092860.1:21674659-21675378 GCF_032062135.1 Pyxicephalus adspersus
AGTTTTTTAATGTACATGCCATGCCACACTACAAATCTAGGAAGGCAGTAATCCTATTTTTTGCTTACATTTGAAGCTTTCAATGTCATTTATCTCCTTTCATATTGGATAATAAATTATCATCACCTCTTTCTAGTGTTAACTGAAATGACCTAGGAAGCCAATAAGGTGAACCAAGAAATAGTACAGTGGTGACTCTAAGCTATGCAGTATGCAATGATGTATGGCTCCCAAGACTGGCTGAAAAGAACTACAAATCTGTTGTAGGGTATACATTTTTACAGTCATGTATAAGTGTGTATTAGACCATGATCTGTGGGTCTGGCCAACCTGGCCAACACAACTCACTCACTCACGCTCTCATTGCAGGCTCAGACCTGCGATGGGAGAGTGGGCAGGTTCTGGCATGACGTCACTATGGGGGAAGTTTCTTCCCTTTGAGTGACACCTGGCTCCCTGCGCATGCGGGGTCCAGGGCCGGTAAATTTAGTAATTCGCCAGTCCAAAAAGGTTGCCGACCACTGTATAAGGCTGTTTGTCTGAAGTATCACCATAGTGTTTGGGTCTCAAATAATCATATTCTTGTTTTTTGTCTTTCAGTTTTGGAGCTAATATGAGGGAATACCTTCTGCTTGAGTATGCTTCTGGTCTTTTCTCCCATCATAGGTTTGAAAACTTTCTCATCCTAACTTTTATATTTTTATGTATATATATATATA
>NC_092860.1:21675459-21676445 GCF_032062135.1 Pyxicephalus adspersus
AATAAATGTATACAACTCATTATTATCTTATATTATTTAGCATTGAATGCCAAGCTTTACACAGTAAATAATGTTTTTCATACATCTTAAAGCAGTCTGCACACACCACAGCCCCCAAACCGATAATGCTACAGCCCAATAAGGTGACAGATCTCACCGATACCTCTTCCTAACTGGCATACTGAAATTATTCATTCTCTATTCCCTGAAATGGCAACCATATTCAACACCTTGAACTGAAAACACACTTTTGCTAAGCAGTCTGTTATTGGAGATCCTGAAATATTTCCCTTTGCCTTACAGCCTGTGGCAACTAGGGGTTGATTATTTGGATCATTGTCCAGAGCAAGGTCGAGTTTACCTGGAACTTCTCATAGAGAGGATCCCACTGACTACAGAAAAAAAAGCATTAAAGGCATTGAGAATCTGTGAGCAGAGGAAGATGACTGAACAAGGTTTGTAGAAAAACTGCAAAAGCAACTTGACTATTCATTCTTTAATTCAAGAACATTCCTTTCTTTGATTAGGAAGCATTGTGTTTTTAATAATATATTAGAAAGTTATTTGTAAACATTTGGTTTTCAGTGTATTTGGTCATCAGTGCAAGTATTTTATTAATTGGAGGCAATGGAACATATTAGGAACCATGTTACACTTTATAGTATGTTGTATTGCCTTTGGTTTCTCGTTCCCTTGCCCCTAACTGCTAAAAGAGAGATGACTGCCTATGGAAATATAAAATAATAAAATGCCAAAATTGTGACCAAATTAACTTTTTTTAAATGTGTTTTAACACTGTGGAGTCACCTTTAGATTTACCAAAATCATGTCAAGTGGACAAGCCCAAACAATCTTTTCATTTTAGCACCAAGAACATATTTTTTTAATCTACATTCATAATGTGCACAGCAGCTATTTTTGCTGGTGGAGATTAGGGATTGGAGTATTCTAGAAAGATCTATTCATTGTATCAGTTCAGGGAGTCC
>NC_092860.1:21677473-21693322 GCF_032062135.1 Pyxicephalus adspersus
GAGATCTGCCTCTTGTTGCAGGAGGAGAGAATGCTTTTATAAATTCATGAGGGCTCGTCTACTAAAAGAGGAGATCATTCCTATTTTGCAAAACACATTTTTGCTTAGCTTACTTAATGAGCTAAATTTAAATTCATCTCATACTCTAATATGAATGAAATTAAATGAATATTCTCTACTCCCTTGATAAATCAACCCCACTTAGTTACTTTTGCTTGTGCAGATCAGAGATTCCAAAGAAGAAGGGGTAATTGCCTAACTTTACATCGGACACTATATAACCTTATGTAATGCCTGTATAAATTTGCTAAACTAATTTTCAATGACCTTACTTTTCAACCTGTTCTTTTTGTAAAGATTCTTAAAGGATTACTGCGAACGTGGGAAATTTTCAGACTTGGATCTGATTGACAATCTTGGTCCAGCAATGCTACTCAGCGATCGTCTTACATTCCTTGGTAAGTAAGGTTTAGGAAATACCAGTCTGTGGACGCTAAATGTAAGTACAGTTACACAGTTCTAATGTGAACTCTGTCATCTTTATCCCAGGCAAATACAGAGAATTTCACCGACTGTACAGTGAGCAGAAATTTCACGAAGCAGCCCGTTTGCTTCTCTCTCTCATGACTGCTCGCATTGCTCCAGCCTACTTTTGGTTTTCTTTACTGTTGGATTCACTACCCCTTCTTGAACAGCAGCAGGTGAGGCATACCAATATAAGATAACAGATGAATGGTTATATTTATTTGCATTTGGATATTTGATAAAATGCAAACAAGTTAGCTGATTTCTGAGAATGAAGGGCTTGTAAGAATAAATCCTTTGAGTAAGCAACTTCCCGTCACTTACATTTTAATACACCTGTTCACGTACAGTTTTCATTTTAGTAGCAATGCAATATACTTTGTGAAGCTAGTAAAGTGGTCAGTGTATTTCCGTTTCAATCATTTTTAGAAAACTCTGGTGTAGCTATTTACGTTTGGTTTATACTGCCATCTCCAGGACAATAGGAGAGTGGCAATAAATAAATAAATAAAACCTACTACAGACCTGCTAGCCATTATCAACATCTGCTGGTAAATTCAGGCTGAATATTGAAAATCCTAAATGTTTCCCATTCAGACGGAGAGATTATGTTTGCCATTTCATTTAGTATTGTGTTGTGCAAAAGCCCTGTAGTGGCATCTCCTGTTTACAGGGCCCTGCTTCAAGTTCCAGCCAATATACCTGGGAATTCATAGCTGGGGCAATGTTGTGAGGGATTGGCTGTTTGAGTTACCCCATGCTTAATGTTGAATTACCTATTCTTCAAGGAACTCCAGCACTCCGTACCCAAATCCCTAATCTCCAGAGTCGCCAATACTACTGCTGGCTGGACCAAGTTTTGCATTCTTTATAGGGCAGAAGAAAAATGCAATTGAATTTGTGTACACGGAATGTGTCCTCCGTGTATAACCAGTTTTTAGACCAATTTTTCTTGTGTGTTTCCTTTTCTGTATTTCTAATATAACATTCTCATTTCCATCTAAAGGTGATATTCAACTCTGAGCAGACATATCAATTAATGCAGTGCCTTGAGGACAAAATAGCTGTGATGCCTGAATCGACGACTTCACAAGAGAGCCAACTTCAGGTAGATCAGCCGAATAGGCTTTCCTGAATATTTTTTTTACTGGCTAGCTAGTATAAGACTATAATACAACCAGAAACCCCATGGCAAAACGGATACTTCTCAAGCATGCCGAGCACTATTAATTCACAGATGTGAGACTATAACCAGAAAGAAGTGGAAGCTTCTATGAACAGGAGGTATCTGCATGTCTCAACGTCCATTACATATTAAAAAAAAGGAACCAATTTCTTACTTCACAGTAGTGGGGGAGCCCTGCAAACCATTTCTTTATTACCCATAATTAACTTTATATCCAGAACTAATGTATCTGCAATTAAACGACTTTTCTAGCAGGGTGTGCTTGTTAAGGTGCCCTAACCCATAGCAAGTATCAGATTTTGCATCTATGTCCAGATTATTGGCATGCCTGTGATACAACTCTCACCAATGCCTTTAGCTACTGAGGTGAAAAAAGGGCGTTTAAAAGTGCCTTTACTGTGGCTTGAGTGTGGCATAGATCTTCAGGTTCAGTCACACTTGTTAATAATTACTAGTACCAGACAGAATAATCTCCATCAATATTGCCGTGTCAGGACTGAATAAACGTGCAGGAGTTAAATTTTCCCGGCCTGGTCATTATGATGGGTAAAATTGGGTTACGGAAAGAAAAAAAGGGAGAGGATGGCGGTGCATGTGACCGAATAGGGACAGGTGAGTAACGACTGGGCTTAGTTCTGCTTTAAAGTCTTGGGTATATTCCTAAAATAGAAGCTGAAAAAAATGTTATCCTTTTATTGGATCAAAGGTGAATGAATAAAGTGAATTTCTGACTTAATATTTTGCTGTCCTACCAGTTCCAGCTCTCCTCCACTGTCTGGCACTCCAGTGATGACCCTCTTTATCTTTATGTGCAATGCAAAACCTCTGGTCCTGCATTGTATGTTATGAGGTCAGAGAGCCGTGACTGGTCAGGCAGAGAAGAGGGATTGGCTTTGATGGGACTGGTCTGTGAGAAGGAGGATGCACAACAATGTGAATATGACCTGACCGTGTTTTTGTTTTCCTTTGTAGGATGTAAACGTTGAAGTTACTAAAGTTGACATGCTGCGTCTTGCTCTTGCTCGAAACCTAGCACGTGCCATTGTAAAGGAAGGAACAATTCAAGCATAGGTGGAAAGTAGAAATCATGTTTTGTTACCTGTACAGACTTTTTTTTTCAAATAAAACATTTTTTCTTTTACAAACAAAATATTTTCCCCCAAATTTGTGATCTTATCTACATACAGCTGTTAGACAAATAATTGTCAAAATGTCAATAGAATACCTTCAGTTTTGAGAGGACTATATAATAAAATCTTCATTGGCTAGAGATTTATATGATCATGATCCACATTGCTGTAGATAGTAGATCACTGTACAGTTTTTACAATGAAGAGCCTGTCTGTATTGGCTTGTATTATTTATAATTTATTCGCGCAGCCTGGTATCCCAATAAAATTATTTTTCACATTTTCTCCTAAATATTTTTAAGTTTGTATTAAATCTGTCTGTAGTCTGAACACCCACAACAATTACAATATTATTAACAGATTAATCTTTATCATGCAAAATGGCAAATTTTGCTTAAGTAATTGTTGGATCCATTCAGGGTTTCCTAAACTAATGCAAACAAAAAACATTTAACCCCTTAGCCACTTAGTCTCTGGCCCAATGTTTACATCCATGGCAAAGGAATTGTTTTTAGTGCTGGCAGTATACTGGTTATGAACAGGTATTCTTTTCATTAACCATCAATGTTAGAAAAAACTACACAGACCACAGATGTAATGGTCATTCTTATAGCTAAAGATCAATGTAATAAGGCTTTTTTAATAATAATATTAATAATAAAAGCATTGTACCTGGACAGCAGGAATCTATAAGATCCTAACATTTGACTTTAGTAAAACAACACACATCTGTGTTTACCAAGCATAATTCATTTATTGATAGAGATAAAAAAAAGCAATACCTCATTTGAAGTACTGTATATTACCATCACCAATGAAAAGCAAGCTGTAAAACCTTTGTGATCTATAACATGATGTATAAGATAAAGCATGTAGAATAACAGAAAGCTCTGATTTTAGATTCATGTTCCTTGGACTGGGGTCATTTAGAAGGGCTCGTTATTGATAAAGTGACGGAATATGATGAAAGCTGCTTCAGGTTTGTCTGTTGGTACCACATGTCCAGCTCCCTGCAAACAAAGAAAAGGAAGATCGCTATTTTCTATAGGATGTGGTAATGTAAGGTAACTGGAATAATGCTGGAGATTTTAAAGAACATGTTAAAGGGCTTTGAAATGACATTTAGGGCCCCGTCATATATTCAAGTCCACTGTAGATTTTGAGTTTTAATATTAAAACCAGACCTCTCTAGGGTCATGAAATCCGGCTATCCAGAAAAGGGGGAGCAGCAACAAGGTAGCCCCTTTTCTACCCCATCAGGCTCCTGCTTTTAGTTGGGGGGGAGAGAGAGACACATTCTGGGAACCTGTGATCTAAACAATTGTATAGGTCTGAGGGATGGGGGTTGTGGGGGTATGAGTCTTGGGAGCCACTTAAAAAAGTAGCCCTTGGATATTTGTCCCTATCACGAGGAACATAAATGTTTTTAGTGTACATCTTATATGTACGTATGTGTTATCATTTACACATTTTTTTACCATATGGTCCTTTAAAATAAATGTTAATTTGTAAGAAGTGGTTTTACAGCACACAGCTCCTCTGTAATCCCATAGATAAAATAAAACTAATAATGCAATGTATTCCTGTCCATCCACAAAGAAATGAGGTGCTTGTTTTTCTGGCTTCTTAGGTGTCTGCATTGCACTGATGAATAGCAAAAGAACCTAGGCTTGGGGCTAATCATGCAGAATCCAGCCAAGTTTGGGGGTTCCTGTGCTTCCATTTTAAAGATGCATTTACTAATCCCTACTAGCAAATCAGAATTGGGTTTTTATTGGTCCATCTGCTGTTTCTACTATATTTATATATATATGAAAAGGAAGACTATATATGAAATATAGGATCCATGACTTGGTCAGCACAGTACAGAAAGTATGAAAATGGTGTAAAAGACTGGAAGAGTCCCAGCGATAAGGTGTGATACAGGGGTGGAAAGTAAGAAGGACACAGTGAAATGAGACTCAGGGAAAATAGAACGAATGTACAGAATAATCAAGGAAGGAACAGTAAATACTACTGATTCATTACCTTCACAGTCAGAAGTGTAAGATTGGCATATTGCTTTACATAACCAGCAATCTGTGGGGGAGTCTCCTCTGTGTACCATTCATTGTAGGGTACCTGCAACTACATTGTACAATACATTACATTATACAGAGCACAGCTAGGAAAGCAATGTAGTATATCTAGTGTGTAATGATCCAAATTTTTACATATGTTACGTAGCTTGTCCACCTCTCCCCCCTCCCAACCATTATTATTACACAGTATTTATATAGTGCCATCATATTACACAGTGCTGTGGGGCTCACAATCTAATGTCCCTACCATAGTCATATGTCGTTAATGTAGTCTAAGGTCAATTCTGAAGTGAAGCCAAAAACCCTAACTGCATGTTTTGGGGATGTGAGAGGAAACCCACACAGACTCGGGGAGAACCTGCAAACTCCATGTAGATAGTGCCCTAGCCGGGATTCAAACCTGGGACCCAGCGCTGTCATGGCAAGAGTGTCTAACCCCTGAGCCACTATGCTGCCCATTAGGATGTTCCATGATATACATACCTTCAGTTCAAGAGAGTGTATAAACCAGTCAATACCCAGAAAATTGCATGCCATGTCTACATCTCCACTGTATACAAAAATACGGTAGCCCTATAGATAAGAAGACATCAACAACCCTTATTAAACAGTAAGTATTACATGCTGATAGGAATCTACATGCCAGGTAGGAAATATACAGTGCAGTAACCCAGTGCAAATTGAATTCTGAATGCAGTGCAGTGATATGTAACTGGTCATTATTGGTTACAGCACTTTACACCATCATTGAATCTGACAACCTTCCTTGCATTTCATGTGTATCCTGTTTTTTATGTAGTTTGTTCCATGTTTTACCATTCATGCTTGGGGAAGGTGCATTTTAATAAAAACTGCCCCAAAGAAGCAGCACACTGAGGTTTTTCTATTTCACCCAACCATTGTGTAGATGACCCTTCTGTTTATGTGCACCAATAAATATTCTGACCATTTCTAGTCACAGGCCGAGGAAGTGACAAGACCTGTAAATGGTACTTTTTTGCAGCAGGGAAAAATGAGCCCTCTTGCCATGCCAGTCTGTGTTGTGTAGAGCTGTGTAGTTTTATTAGAGCATGGGAATGGTTGGGAGCACAGTTGATCATGCAGTACAGCACTATGATTTAAGGCTATAGGCCCCTGGCTTGACCACTTATCCAGGCTTAGATTGAGGGGCCCCAAATAGGTAAAGATTCAGGTGTAAAGTTCCAGTGTGAATGAAAAGTTTATTACACGAGAAAACAAATTAGAAACCCTGCCTAGAACTCCTGACGCGTTTCACCTGGATAGTGTTTATTCATAGGGATGAGGAGGAGCAGGAAGGAGAACTATTTATAAATCAATCTAATTATTCCAAATTTTAAAAGAAACAAGTTACAATTCTCTGATTAGACCAAAAAGCATGCTCCCCTTATAAAATCCTGTCCTATCATTTTCAACATAATGTAAAGTTACCTTCTTCAGGACTTCCAAGTACTGATCTCGTACATTTTTTTTCTCGCTGTAAAAAAGGCTAAAGACTTCATCACTATGAAAAACAGAAAAAAGAAATGATTATGGTCTGACAGAGATGAAATTACCGATGATGGCGGATGCAGGATTTAACATACCATATAGAAATAGAGCCCAGAACAACCAATCAGATTCCTCATTTTATTTTGTAAGCTTCGTAAATGGAGAAGCTAGTTGGGTACCATCATCTACACAAACTATTCTGTTTCAGTGAATTGGGACTCTATATGTTACACTTTGGGAATATGTTCTTAATACATTACTATGTTGCCTGCTTCCAGGATATGGTCCTCTGGCATCCAAGGCAAAAAAGCAACAGTGCAATCCCGACCCTGATTTATAGTTCTAAAAAAAATAAAAGCTAAAGGAATGGAATGAAGGAGCCATGTTTACAAAGCAGGCGGATTTGACATGGGCACAACACCGCTGGTTACACAGGAAGTGTTGTGCTCTCCCAGTGAAATCTGCCACATTTAGCAGTCAGTTTGACAGCTCAGTCCTGCTTTGTGCACAACACAGCAGAGTGAAGCAGTGGCAAGGCAGACTTTAATCTCAGCTGTACCCCTGCAGCATGGTGCCCAAGGTGGGTGGTTCAACCCCAATACTATCTCATTCCACCCCTTGCTATGAGTAGATAATGAGTTCCATGTATATTGTCAGTCCCAACAAGAGCTCCCAGACCACAACTCACCTACAAATGACCCATCCTAGCTGTGGATGATGGACATGCAATTCTTTTTGCACCTCAGGTTTATTCAGGTAGGTTTTAAGACTTGTATAATTCAAACAGGGCATACCGAGTCTTATTGGCTTGTTTAACCGAGACAAATTTTTCAGTTCCTGTAACACAAAAACAACAATATGATTCAATTTTTCATCTCATTGCTGCACTGTGTTATACTTTTTTAAATAAAAGTGTTGTAAAAACTACCACGCTACCACACAGAGCAAGGGTCCTTCCCTGCAGCATGCTGCTAAAAAATCAGACCTTAATACTCTCAATTTAAACAGAAAGTCACTTAGTACTTACAGCACGAAAGCGGGAATGGATTTCAGTGGAATATACGCCGGGATGATATGCTGCAAGGTGGTCTCCTAAATCCCTGGGGGCAAAAATGACATTGTTTAGTCTGCCAGATACCCTTATCAACCACATTTTACCATTCTATTCCCCTGAGGACCCCCCTACAACAAATGAGCTCCTATCCTGGCAATATTTTATACTTACCTTTTACAGTTGTCTTTAAGCCATTTGCATTGTGCACTAGGTCTTGGCAGTGTGCGGTCCTCAAGCATGCAGGTAAGTTCTAGTTTATATTTTTTATGGTTTTTTATTATAGTATATAATATATGTATTTATAGTGATTTATTTTTTAATTAAGTCTTACATACTAATATAACAAATGCCCCAAAATGAAAGAAAAACAGTAAAGATTGTTTATGAAATGAAAACCACACATCATTTTAGAAGGAAAGCTTAGTTTTACCGGAAGGTCAAGAAGACCAGGTAAGAAGAAATACCTTATTGTTCCAGGTTCTCCATGCTCACATGGTATGTACAGATTATATATATTTAGATTGGAGAAGCTGATCCTAAAGTTAGCCATTCCTTCCTAAAAAAAAAGAGTATCTATTACAAACTAAGCCACAACATTTCATAGAAACATCGGGTTAAAGAGGCACTGTCATTTCAGCTAACAGATTGGGGTAAGAGGAAGCTTATGACCTTATTCCATGTGACAATGCTGGGGCATGATACGCCAAGGAAAAGGCTTTTACACTGTCACATTAGAGGTATGGGAGACAAAGGAAGAAATCTCATTCAGCTGTCCAGGCTCCAATACCAATGACAGTAAAAATCACATAATTAGTGGTAAATTGAAACTCATACTGTCTTGGTATATGCTGTATTTAATATAGAATTTGGTTGCTGAGTTGCAATGCATATGTATCATATATACTTTGGGGATAGCTGTAACACTTACTTTTTGCATACACTCCAGGTTCTTCTTATTCATAAATTGACATTTGTCTTCTTTGCAGCAGGCAGACTGCAGATCTGACCACAATCTAGAACGATGAGTGAATCATTTATAAAGTTAGGGATGGCGAGGTATAAACCTGTTCTGACATTATGGGACAAGTATTCTTCAGCGGAGTCATGCAGCATAAGCTAACACATTGGGGTATCAGGAAGCACACGTGACAGTTCTGGGGCAGAACCTAAAGCTAGATTTTGGCTACTGATTCATTATTCTACTCCCCTAACCACCCCCTTCCCTTCCTCCCATGCACTGAGGAAGCCACAGTCAACATTAGGGATTTAGAAAAAGAGGCCATAGGGTGCCAAGATGATCTGGTTGGGTATTGTAGCCCAAATTATTCTTAAAATATGTAAATATCATGTGTCATGGCAGCTAAATTCTGCCCCCAAGAGAGCATATGAGCCTATTTAGACTGAGAAACCCAGTCCTGCTGATTCATTCTCCGGGGCAACATCAATGACAATATTAGCTGAGTGTTATCCTATGTCTTAACGTCCAAAATGTAACTGTGGAAATGCATATGACTAAGGCAAAGATTATAAGAAATGTTTCACTTACTCTGTGCCAAACAGACCATGATAATATGCAAAGTACATCAGAGAGACATAGTTTAAATCAAAATCAGTCAGTCCGTTTCCTATAGCAATTCCCTGCAAATACAAAAATATTATTTTCTAGAAAAACAAAGATCGCTGCGAATGAAAACAGCAATATATTTAAATGATGTGTGCAGTAATTATCATTGCATAATTTGTATTAACAAAGAGGATTTTACCTTTGACTGCCTATGACGTGTTTAAATTTAATCTAAGGGCTAACTTGTAGAAGTGATCAGGGCAACTGTAATGTTGCCTGATCACTTCTATGGGCAGCAAAAATGGAAGCCCCCGCACCCTCATGACCCAACCTCCCCATGGTTCCTGGGCTGTCTTGTTCCCCAGGAGCCCTGGCTAAACCCACAAGTAGTTTTTCCTCAGTTTTGTCCATTGGAACAATATACTGAATAGAGGTTGGATGAAAGGTTGAGTAAAGTTGGAAGTTTATTAAAAAATGTTTTTATTATGGACATGAAATCATGAAACGTGTGACAACTGGGACTTGCCTCCAATCCCTATACAAATCATCAGAATAAGGGAACTATGTAAGAAGAGGGAATATTTGGTTCCTGTTCTTGTTCATATTAATTCAGTGCCAGCCAAGAACTGAAATTTCAATGTTCTGAGCTCCCGCATTTTTTTATTTCTTTCTGTACACTTAGCTTCCCAAATGTCACAGGAGATGAATAAGTGTGTGCTGCTTCTTCTAAATGACTGCTTATCGCAGATATGTTGTCAAGTGTAATCAGAATCGCTAAGGAAAATACAAATAAAAACATTTCCACTATAAGAAGTTAGGCTTACTATAAATATTAAAGTGTGATCAGGCATTTAGGCTTTATCTACCCCCTTTATGGTGCTGCAGAGGTCAGCAGGAGAGAAAAAAATAAGCACAGGATAAACATGGGGGATATTTTGAGGCATTTTCTCAGAATTCAACGTCCTCCCAATCAGTGGCAGATACAGCCATCAAAGGGCCCCTGGTCAGAACTGATTTGGGCCCCGTCCAACACCTAACACTGGCTGGACAGGCCCCCTGTTGGCTGAGGAAGGCCCAAGGCAGAAGGATAACTGGCACCTCCCTATGTCTGCCCTTGCACATTTCTTGCCCCATAACTATCATTATTCCACTGTGCTCAGTGTTCTTTTAGGTTTTCCTTTACAGTCAGTGTTCCCCTTGAGAACTTTTGAATGATAGACGTCTGCCAGCAACCATAGAAATAAATCTTTTGTCTATGTTCTGTTTCATACACAGAAATAATAACAAATTAGGCTATAAATAAGTTGTCCTAGACGCCTTACCTTCAGATTTATACTATCATCCTCAGACACCTCCACTGCCAGATATGGAACATAAAAGCCTCCATAACTTTCCCCTGCGATGTAAAAATCATTTGCACTGAACTCTGGAAAAAGGTGGAAAAATTCCTTCAATGCCATGTGGTTATCCAGAGCAGTCTGGAAAAAAGGAGGAAAAGTGAATTAGATAAAAATGGTTAGATATAACGGATACGGACCAAGAAGATCAAAATGCTTAGGAACCTTCCCTAGAGAGACACACTATATACACTAGATACATACTATATACACTCAGTCCTCACTGACACAACAAATACTAGAATACACAAATCTCTCATTTTTACCATACAGTTAGTACTAGTGGCAACTATTATCCATGGATAGGTCATATCCTTTATAGAGAGAGCTGTATGTGTGAAAAAAACCTTGTTATCCTTTACTTTCAATGTATATGTCAGGCATATTCCTCCTGGTTGGTTGACTCTGCAATTAGAGGATTATCACCTACCCATTATACATCAAAGCAATGTTTTCCTTGTGGAAAGCAAGGAGTCATTGTAGGATTCAGGACTAGTATTAACTCTTTCAGTTACTTATTTGTAAACATGATTCTGCATGTAGAAGTAAATCTTTAGGGACAGAGAAAAATTGATGGCATTCATTACACTTTAACTGGCTGCTGGCTCCCAATTAGTGGTATATACCTACATTGAGTTAAAATGGGATAATTAAGACTGCATAGGACAAGGAAGGAGCCAAGTCAATCCATTCTAATCCATTTTTTAAGATAGTTTTTAAGTATAATTTTTAATTATTTGTATCTTATTATAATTTTGGTGTAAAATGTATATGCTTTCATGTCAAATTGAATACAGGTCTAACAGCGCAGTAAACTGGAAAGCATATATTTTATCCACTGTTTACTGTCAATTGATATGTCAGGCATAATCTTCCTGGCTTGTTGACTCGCCACTTGGAAGCTTATCACCTACTGTTTATACATCAAATCAATGTTCTACTTATGGGGGGAAAGGATATATTGTATTTAAAATGCAGTTTTACCTGTGTATCATTTGTTTCATAGGTTTTGTCATCAGCGTAAGAAAATCCAACACCAGCTGGGGATTCCAGGTACAACATATTTGCAATCTAAAGGATGAAGAAGAATGAAAGAAAAGTGTGACAACAGAATTTTCTAATTGATTTTGAGCTGTAGTTATTTGTTAGGTGATTAGCTTTCTCTGTGGTATAATGTCAGGTGCCAGTTGGTCTTTAATTGTTGTTATCGCATTATATGAATATTGATATAAAAGACCTAAGCCAATATCATTTTCATAACTGACTAAAGTCTCCGATCAGTTTGACTTTATGATCCAGTGAGAAGAGATAAGGACCTGCAGACATTAACATGGAAACATTATGAGTAAAGGAATATACACATGCCTAATAATTGCTGCTGGAAACAACTATTAGTGATTGTTTACAGAGACAGAAGAATGAACAAATATTAGCTGTTCTGTTCTATGGATGGAGAGGAGGGGGAAGGATGAGCAGGAGGTTCCATGCTGCGTTGCCCCCATTGGGAGACTATCGTGGCCCTTTGTGCTGGATAATGGAACACTGTAAAGATACCAGTTTTTCACCCAAGAAAATGTCAATGACAAACATTCATCTAGTTATATGAAAATGTGTGCTATATTGTGTGTAACATAATTAGGCTGGCTGAGAAGGCTGAGTCAGGCATTCTGACTACAGCTCATTTAGCTATCTATGTGAAGGTCAAACATATTCAATCAATACTAACACCAAACGACCATACAAGAACTGCATACACAACATAAAACGACCTTCCTACAAATACAGCTGATTTGATTTATCAAAGGTCACCAAGACTGGAGAAAATAGACTACAGTAAGAGAGCCTAGGTGATCCAGCAACCCTGGAATGGATCTGGTACAAGGAGTGAAAACATTTGCCAAATAATAGCACATTATTTTATTAAATACATTCTAGGTTTGCTGCATCACACAGGTTCCCCTATGATAGTCTCCAGTCTTAGAAAGCTTTAATGAAACAAATCTATACTAGCCATATGAGTTAGAAAATCTGAGATAGCCTAAACATCAGCAGGCCACGTCTACTATACCGTACAATAGTGAATAACTACAAATGGTAATAAAGCACCTTACAATTTAGGAGACCTGGTCAAACATGTGAACTGGCAACCTTGGCCATTCTCCACATGCTAAGCACCATAATAGTTTCTGTGTGTATTTGTTTCTTTGTGTTTTACCCTGCAGGACACACAGCTGATTGGATTTGACTCATAGTATTACACAGCCGATACGCCACTCTGAGTAAAGAAAAGAAACACTACCTTATTCCAGGAATGTGGATTGCTCTTCAGCGTGTGGCCATCTTCTTGAACCTGGTATGAGGAAGTCATATAAATCAAACAAGAATTTAGGCTTGTATTTGTTGATTTAAATATAAATGAAAGGGCTTGTGTACACAGGTGTTGTCTACCTGTGTTTGGCATGGGTTTAAAATCCACATCAACATCAACAGAATTCAACATGTGCTAATGCAAGTAAATCAAAATTAAACCTTTCATTAGAGTTATTGAGCCTTGGCAGCAATTACCATGTATATAAACCTTACTGAGATCATTATTCAGCATCAGTGATGAAATAACTAAACAAAATGCTATAGACAAAAGGTTGGTAAACCATGAAGTGCTGGTAGACCCTAAGGCAGCCATTACCCACATTTATAGCATAGAGGAACCTTACAATACCTTTCAGGGAAGCCCTAATATATTGCTGTAAATATTGCACTAGATTGACAAAAAAGTCCCTTGAAATTGCTTGTATTGAATGGAAAATGATCAGAATGCTGATTAGATTCTTCTGACTTGTGTACTTTTGATTATTTTTCACCACTCACAGGAGTTACATCTTCAGTGGCTGTCTAATGGCTGAAGAAGATCCCTGAGGATCCACGGTGGAGTCAGCACTGAAGATGGTGGCTTCCTGGGATGTGGCGCTGACAATATACTTGACCTGTCATTGCCAGCAAGTAGGTAAGTCTATGCCACCACTGGCAAGTATGCTGTGCTTAACACCCACAGTTCTGCTTTAAGAACTCCAATTAAGAAATAACAGACACACCAGGAAAGGGCCATGTCCTGTCAAGAAACCAGCGAGGGAGCTGCAGCCGGGTCCTCCATTTAGCCACAGGACCACTGGTTTAGAGCTCGGATCTTTTTGGCACTCCACAAACCTGAAATAGACAACAGATCAGATCAATAATGGACCTTAGGTGAAGTACGTAGGATGGCAGATATTTGATAATAGGGAACTTACCAGTAATGTAAATATTTGCCCCCTGTTACATTCAGGTACCCGGAGTACTGATGGAAAGATGGTTGCTCATCCAAGCCAGGCAAGTAGGCAATCTTGTCTTTCAGCGGTGCAGCGTCTGCAGACCATGCTACCAGGAACACAAGTAAAAGTAGAAGGGCCATCTACAATATTGGGAACCAGAATACTAATATTGAGAAAAATGGAAAAAATAAAACTTTATCCTAGTATATTCATCCCAACCCTAGCCACAAGGTTTAACTTCTTTTAAGATAGGACAGGGAGATCATAACTCTAACCATTTGGGGTGATTTCCTTTCATTTCCCATTAGAACTGGAAGTTGTGGAATATCTATTTACAGAAGACAAAAACACATTCCTATTGTGGTCGCCAAATACCCATCCCTCTTGTCCCATTCTCCACTTTCTTCCCTTCCACTCAGGATTGCCACTTATTCTGAGAAAAAAAACAGCTTTGCCTTGGTGTTTGTCTTATTGGCAACAAGTACAATTTTTTCTGAAGAGGCTAATAAAATTCAACCCTACTTCCCCTGGCACTGCTTCGCCCTATTTAATTATCCAGTGCTGTGAACTCACCAAAGAATCTTGGAGGTTACTGACTTTTTAGTATTCACATTCAGTTGTTGAAGCAAAGCGCCCAGAACTTTGCATCTCCTGAAGACTTCCTTACCAATGCAGTGGCATACGAGTTTGGCTGTTTGTACCTCTTTAATAAAATTACTACTACGCCCATTTTTTAATGTGGATAATGCGGCTGCTTTGTCACCATAGAATTTTATTTCCTATGCTGATATCTTTTTTATTTTTTGTGTCTGGCTATGATGATAAAAACTGTTCCCATCACTTCATGTCCTGCTGTCACAAGGACAATAATAACACAGAACTAGTAAGTCTTTCCAAAGTATCGAGAGTTGTGTTTTGCTTTATAGCCCATCCCTGAGTAAACATTTCCCCCCATTCACCTCCCCCCACATACCCCCTATCACTACCCTCTCACCCATTCTGCACTTATATAAAATATTTTGTACAGCCTTTTGGTCAATGAGATGCAGAAAGTTTTGACTTTTATGCAAACTGCACTGACTTGAACCTGAGCCAATCAAACACTATACTTGCAGAGTTTAGGTGGCTCAGCTTCTTCTGATTTTATTTTATATGTAACTGTGTTCTTATCAAAGGTGACTTAAAAATGCATATCCTTTCGCTTTGTGACCCAGTCATCCTGCAAACCTGGAATCTGGTCCAGATTTGAAAACATGCCAAATAATAGCAACTGATTGTTAGGAAACCTGTATTCTAGAATGGATTTCTTAAAAATCTATTTCTATGATTTTGTAATGTTTTCAGTCCTGGACCAGATCCATTTCAGTTTTGCTGGATCACCCAGTTTCTCTCATAAAGGTATCTTTTCCAGTTTTAGAGAGCATTATGAAATCAGGACCAGTGCTCATAAACTTGCACATATACATTTTGTGCACCATGTCCGGGTCATTTAGACCCATTTATGGGTTATGAAGGCTCATTTCCTGAGGGTTTCCCTATTTACACCTTTTTTCTTTCATACTTACAATCAGACCATGGTGATGTTTTCATGATGAAACATATTGACTATGCATTTTAATCTTTAAGGAGCACCCAGTATTTTGCTCCACATAAACACCCCAGAATATACCATGAGTCCCCTGCAATAAAGAACAGCAAATTATAATTATTATTTAGGTAACTTACCAAGCTCTCTTTCCTGATCCCTGTAAGAGGCTGTAGTTTCGGGTTTGGGTTTTATATGGCCAGAAAACAGCATTATCGGTTATTTGTTCGAAAATCATTTTATCATTTTGTAAAATCATCTCTTTAAACCAGAAATATATTTTGGCCTTCGCAGTCTTATCACACATTCAGGTCTTTCCTGTTTCAGTTTTTTGATACCAAATGATACAAAGGCAAAGTTACATATAAAAAAGTTTATTTAACAATTTCAGTACTAAAACCTATAAACACATTTTGGGCCAGAGCAGTTTTTACAATTCCCACTATTGGTCTGCCTATAACTTTTTATTAGGTAGGACAGCAAAGTAATACATACAATGTTTTTTTTTTT
>NC_092860.1:21693336-21710360 GCF_032062135.1 Pyxicephalus adspersus
GGGGGGGGGGGGGGTTAATACTTTCTTTGAGCTTTGTTTTATTCTCCTTCTATTATTCTGTGTTATTTGTGTGTTATATCGTGTGTATACATGCAAACTTTAGACTTTGTGTTTTCTATTGTGAAGAGTTCATTTTATTAAGTTAAGTTATACTGTCAATAAATTATTAATAAAAAATAATGGATTTTCCTCTAGGTGTCCCACTTACACTAACATTTTAGTTCTGGTACAAAGCATGGTTAAATTATTTGCAAACAAAAACAAAAGTTTATTTTTTAATGTTTTGCATTTTCTTAATATGTGTTCATTTCAGTTTTGCAACGTGCAGCAGTTTCAGGTGAGCTAATTGATCAATTCTGATCATAAAGAATAAAAAAGGTAAATAAACGTAAAAAATAGTAATAAAAAGAAAGAAAAGAAATCGCTAAAGGCAGAAGGGGGTAACAAATAAATCCAGGGGTTTCCTGCAGGGGAAAAGGTTTTGTACTTGCTTCTTCAGCAGCCCATGTGTTCTACATTTCCTCATGTGTTCCAGCATTGCAGCTTTCATCAGTCTCTTTCACATGTCTATTGCCCCATGCTATGCATCCATCCTCTGACCTCTGGTTTCCAAAATGAAATGCTTTCTTAACATTTTTGCTTTGGAAAATTCCTATAAAGTTCTTTTCTGATGGTATTACACTGGCCAGGATTGCTAAATTTGTTCCTTGCTATTCTTCTGATTGCTTCCACCAAAGCAGAGTAGTGTAGTGGCACTACACATATGATGGCTCTGTCCCAGGGCCTTGAAGTTGTGGATTGGAGTCTGTAACCTTATTCAAACAGATTAGGAGTAAAATGGATTTTGGTACTGGTTTTACCAATCTCTTGTTGGCTCTATATGACTCACCTGAAGCCAGGATCTCACTTGGGGGGTTCCTATCTACAGCCGTACCAATTAAGAGGGGAACTAGACAGGGTTGCCCCCTCTCCCCGCTCTTGTTTGCCCTAGCAATTGAACCGTTGGCCATAGCTTTACGGGCAGATACTAACATTCAGGGTATTAAGTGTGGCCAAACTGAACATAAATGTGCGCTTTTTGCGGACGATCTCCTAATGTTCATTACTTCTCCAATTACAACCCTGCCTAATTTGATGAGAATTCTAGATGAATTTGCGCTAAGTTCTGGCTTGACGGTTAATAAATCCAAATCTCAGGCTCTTAATATAAACCTCCCCACTGCGATGTTGTCGGCAATTCAAGAGAATTTTGACTTTATTTGGCATAAAGAATCCATCCAATACCTAGGTATTCAGTTGACTCCTACATACGATAGTCTATACAAATGTAATTATGGGCCGCTACTTAAGAAAGTATATGCAGACATCTAGCGGTGGTCTTTGTCCCCCCCCCCATCGTGGTTGGGACGGATTGCGGCGGTTAAAATGAATTTGCTTCCCAGATTGCTCTACTTATTTCGCACACTCCGATCCCGGTACCTATGAAAGAGCTTGAACTTCTCCAAGCCAGACTACTTCAATTTATATGGGCAGGAAAGAAAGCCAGGTTTCATAAGGATACACTGCTAGCCCCCAAGCGCATGGGAGGATTGGGGGCCCCACATTTGAAATATTACTATGTAGCAGCGCAGGTAGCACAGTTATCATTAAGCTCCCTACAGGGGGCGAAGCCCCAATGGGTGGATTTAGAGAACCAAAATAGCTTTTTGGGATCTATAGATTCGCTGATGTGGCAGAAAAAAAATAATAGAGGGCACGTGAACTGCCCCGCTCTATCTCACTCCATCCGGGTATGAGACAAATTCAGTCCCCACTCAAAGCTTGCCTCCACTCATAAGCCTTTGACTCCCTTATGGAATAATCCGGATTTTCCGCCGGGTCTGAGCCAGGCGAACTTTCAGTGGTGGATCTCTAAAGGCTTTAGACGAATTAGAGATTTGACAGATGTTCGGGCAGTATTTACATGGGAACACCGGTCCACTCAATTTGATATCCCTGCCTCGGAATATTTCCACTATCGACAACTGCAGTCCTTTATTAATCAGATAATTAGAGACGCTCCAAGACCCTTGCGCTCCTCGTCGTTTGAAAGTACCTGCTCCTCTATTGCTAACACAAAAGGTCAAATTTCTGTTATTTACTCGGTCTTACTTAACCAAAGCAAAAAACTGAGATATATGAGGGAATGGGAGAGTGAATTGGGTATCACTTGGGACACCCTATGGCAGGACATGACCTATGCTCTCTCCAAAATATCTTTCAACACTGCAGTCGTGGAAGCAAACTACAAAGTGGCCCTTAGATAGTATCTTACGCCAACTAAACTAGCAAAGATGTTTCCTTCAACTTCTCCTTTATGTTTCAGAGGTTGTGGGGACAGGGGATCCATGATACATATCTGGTGGACTTGTCCGGTAGCCAGGAAGTTCTGGGAGGATGTATTTCAATTAATCTCAAGAATTTCAAAGCAGGAAATTAAAGGCTCTGTGGAAGCCGCTTTGTTTAACAAATTTGACACCGTCCAACCGAAACCCACCCAGAAATTGATTAGATTGATCCTAGTGGCAAGTAAGATCGCATTAGCTAAAGCATGGAAATCTCCCACGATTTCCTTGGACCCCATAGTATCCAAGTTGAATTGGATCATGGTGAATGATAGACTTACACATACATTGAAGAATTCTCTAGACAAATTTGAAGATATCTGGGAGCCGTGGATCTCCTTTAACACTCCATAAATCTTGATCTTGGGGAACCTCTCATGGAACGTGGGATTTGAATACTTTGCTCTAGTACTTCCTCTACCCCCCCCCTTTCCTGATGTGTCTTTTCTGGTTTCCTAGTGCCCCTTCCCTTTTGTCCCATAACCTTTATATGTTATATGTTTAGAATTATGGTCCAGATATGAGAAGTAATGTGGCAATGCTTATTTATTTACGACCCATGCCTATGACCTTGCTTGGTATGCAAATGTTAATGTTTACAATTTAATATGTCCTAGATAACACTCCAGGTGGGGCTTGTTAACAGGCTCTACTTATAGCGAAGATGGCATACATAATTTTATGTTAATTGATGGGTTAATCGCCCAAATTTAGGACCCAGTTGGTTTTTTGACTATGTCTTACTTTTGTTATTTACCTTTTTGTTGTTTTAAAATCCTAATAAAAATATTGAAATACCAAACAGATTAGGAGAAATCTCCTGGAAAAGAACAGAATTATATTGGCTTTATTTTTACTAAGTAAGCTATTGCATGCTATTGGGAAACACCTTCTCTTCACTTCCCTAAAGAGGTCCAATGGATCAATGGCATTATATTTAAAGATAAGCATTCTAATTTTCTGGTTGTCTGGTCTCATTGGATTGACTACACAGCATCTAGACCCCATTCTTTATGAGCCTGATTTACTGGAGAAGAAAGGCAAACCTGGGTGATCCAGCAAACCTGGAATTGGTTTCCTAAAAATCATTTGCTATTGTTTGCAAATATTTTTAAACCATTCCAGGTTTGCTGAATCACCCAGGCTTGCCTTTCTTCTCCAGTCTTGGGGAGCTTTAATAAATCAGTCCCTATGGGTTTGAAAAGCTGGGGGGGGTTTTCCCACCTCTTGACCTCCGGTTTCCGGGGTTAGATTGTCCACATTGATATCTGCATCAAGTTTTTATGTAAGCGAGTGCTACATGTTTTCCTGGGGTGAATCCTGACAGTGTTTGCGCCATTGGGGGTTCCCCTGCCTTCTTTGTATACTTTCAGAAACCCTCTCGCTCCTTCTTCCCTTTTCTCTATATTAGGTTTTCTAGCATTGTGTTCATTGTGGATTGTTTATAATTTTTTTTTATGGTCACACTTTGTTAGTTTTTATGAGCTGTATTTTTGCTTTAAAATATTGTAAAATAAATATGCTGGGTGTAAAAACACTGGACAGGTCAGAATACGACAATCCCTCCCTGGCACTGCAAGGGTTACTTTAAGTGACATTCTATGACATCATATAGAGTAACACTTCAAGGTCACATGACAAATTCTATTTCTAGCTGCTGATCTAACAAATGACAAATAGAAAGTGACCAACTGCTGTAACAGATCTTGTAAGATCAGCAGATAGAAAAGCAACATAATAAAAAGGAAAAGTAGAAACACTCAGCCTAATGACTACTTAATGAGGACAGGATCTGAAACGTACACCTTTATAAAAAAAGTCAGTAATTGCAACATTTATATTTTTATTCTCATTATAACAAAGCAACAAAATATTTTTAGGTCAGTATATCTTTGTAGATATGTTTCCCAGCCACCAAAACATAAAAGATATATATGTATAGTATATGATATAGTATATAGTATATGTATAGTATCAGACATTCTCTTCTCTTTTGATGTGCTTTGTTTTATTACTAAAATCTAAATCAGTATTTTCTAATATTATTTAGGGATAAAGATATATTGCATAGAAATATTCAGATTTAGTATTCCCAACCAGGAGCTCCTTTCCCCATGTTTACCATGCTAACCCCAACCAATAAAAATCAGAAGCTGAATAAGTAAAACTAAATTATACAGACAGTATAAGAATAATAAATGGAATACTTTGTTCGTCATGGCTCTGTGTGGAATACAAAGCAGGAGGGAGAGGAGAGTATGGCGCATATATGCAGTTAGTGAATGGAGATTAAAGTAAACCTATTGCTTTGGTTTGCATGAGCAGATGTAAATCCTAGGGCTGCGTACACAGTTTCCAACGATAAAAGACTGAAAGATGCATAAATAGGCATTGTATATACAGGTCCGTTCTGCTCTATGGAGAAGGAGAAAACAAGCAAGCAGCACGCAGTTGTGCTCTCTCCCCTTCATTTTCATTAGGATTGTTCATCATCCATGGATCCGCCAGGATGGACGACGAGCGCTGTACACACGCCAGATTCTCGTCCAATATCAGCCCTGAGGCGTTTATCACAGGAGAATCTTCTGATGTGTGTACATAGCCTAAATATTGATATGTAACTTACCAAAGCTTAGTATCTTAAACAATTTATTGTTTTTAATACTGTTTTACCTGCTGATCTCCTCAGCTTCTTGTAACCTTTCCCTATCTACATGCACATTGGGTCTGATTTATTAAAGCTCTCCAATGCTGGAGATGATACAATTTCATCAGTGAAGCTGGGTGATCCAGCAAACCTGGAATAGATCTGGTCCAGTGTTCAAAACATTTGTTAGCAAATGACAATTGAAGAAATCCATTCCAGGTTTGCTGGATCACCCAGCTTCACTGATAAACGTGTATCCTGTCCTGCATTGGAGGGCTTTATAAATCAGGCCCAATGGCTTTTGTCAGGATGGATTCCTTGAGAGTGACAACAATCAACCATACCTGTGTAATGTGTGCTGAAACAGAGCCTTGTCACCCCATGACAGTGAATGCCTAGGCAAGGATGAAATCTACAGATATATCATTGAAATGGTAAAGCTTATATATTTTAGGGCCCATTCACACCACAATGCACATGCTTCAAAGCATTAAGCCTGTAAATTCATTTTAAATGGGCTGTCATGGCTTTTTCAAAGAATCCTCCAGAACACATAGAACTAGTGGCAACTTATGCCAAACCATATACCAAATGAATTCAGGAAAATACTTACCCATCATATTGATCCAACATTGGGCTTTTTTGGAAATAAGATGTGACTTGAGTTACCTGCCATAATCAAATTCAAGTAATGAGAAGTCATTTTCATTTATTCATGAGAAAATCCTAAAGGAGATGCTTGGCTAATCTGCTGACATAGGACAATGGGGTTAATAAGGAGAAAGCGTCAAATTATAGACAAGACAAGTTGTTGTGATATTTCCCTTGCCTAAAGTGTAAAGAGAAGATTAACAACGCTCACAATAAATAAAGCAGAAAACACTATTTAAATTGTGTATGTAAACTTTAAATGTATTTTTCCTAAAGCTATTCTATTGGTAAAACCAACTTTCCTCTTAATGCCCACTGACCCTCTGCTTAAAAAAACATAAAACCCATTTTTAGTCAATTAAAGATATGGTCTCATGTCGCCTCCATATGAAATGTTCAGCCTTGTAATTAGGGTGGACCCCTGCTATTGGTTGTCCAGGGGTGGGGTCCTCTCGGCATCCAGAAAAGACATGCATAGATACCGCTGGGGATTTCCCTGCACAGGCGTTGGATGCAATGGGGTGTACTGTAGACTGAGGGATGCAATGGAGGGCATTGTGCGGAGTCCTGGGTGTAGTGGGGTGCAACAAGACATGCTGAATGTAATAGTGGGCAGTAAATGGGGTAAATGATCACATTGTAATGTCTTCAAAGGGGTGCAGTTACATCCCCAATATTAGGCATACGAAGCACAGCATAATGGTAAACCCACATTTGTCCGTAGCATAAGAATTCTAGCTTTCAATGACTTTAGAACTGCCACAATCTGCATGAAATGGCTGTCACTGAACAGACCCACCAGGCAAGGACTAGGGAAACAAACCAACAACAATATATGGTGAGTGCTATGCTACCCATGACACCATTTCTGGTGGTCTACATAACCTCAACACTGATTGCACTGCAATAGAATCCCTTAAATCACCTTTCACTGGACATTCTTCCCTCCTGTACTGGTCTAGATGGTTGCAGGGGCTGTGAATCAGCACATGGTACAAGACATGGAGTTTATACCTTTAATGTTGATGGATCTAGCAAAACTTTCACCATGGTTTATTACTTCTGGCTTATGTGATGTTAGTTGTACTGACAAAGTTTGCTTTACTGCTTGTAATTTTATTCTATTTTATTGATTGTATGTAAAGGTTTCTATCTAGAATTTGAAGGTTTTCTAGTAGGTTTATTTTTGTTGTCGTTGAACTTAATGGATATGGTATATTTTTATTCTATGATTAGATTTGGGTGATGGAACTATCCCAGTGATGACCTATAAATTCCCCCCACCTGTGCCACAGGTGCTGTTTGGCCCACTAGTTATTGGGAAATTTGTATTTTTTATGTTCAGTTGTTGCATGTATTTTCTAAATATACCACTGGAGGGAGCCCACATCTTACATATTCCCATCTATTCCACATTCCCTGCATTCTCTGCATGTGCTGATCAAATGATTTTTTTTTTTATATATATATTTATATATATATATAAATATATAATTACTATACAAATAACTACAAGTAGCAGAAAAAAACTGCCAAAAACTAAACAATGCAAAAGTGCTGAAAATCAAAATTATATATCAATCAATATATAATAATAGAATACATTTTGTAAACACAACAAGTGCATAAACTTCTAATTCCATAATGGTAAAGAACTTTTTTAGCATTACAATTATGTGCAGATCGACAATACCAGTGCTCAGCAAAACTATGTAACTGTCTCAAAGTAATCAATATCAAATCAAAGAATGAAGCATGAGATCCTTTTTTAAGGATTTATTATCCAAATTCCTCCTTTCCTATTTAGTAGAATGTTGGTGCTCAGATGGCCTCCTAAACCCCATTCTATTCACAGAATAGACATCACAAGAGGTCTCTATACACGGATGATGTGCAACCTCCTGTCAGTCTCAGCATCCAAAAAGTTGGGGAACTGAGCAACTTTAAGGTTAAAGAGACACTCCAGCCTTCCCATACCCCTCTGGTGTTTTTATTTATATATTGGTGTTCTAGCTAGGCTGGTGGCTTCACAGCAGCTTCCACAGGTTGGGAGAATAATTCTTCCTGTATTCAGCACCATTTACAAGAATTAAGCACAATGACATAACTAGTTGTCCTGCCTGAAGATGACAATCTGTACTGGTTGAAGCATTATGAGGGTGAGTATGACTTGAGTAGATGGATTCTTCTACCCTCTCCATAGAAATCTATGGGACTTAACAAAGCATATGCTACTTGATGTAAACAAAGAGGAGCCACGGCCTCTGGGATTATTATTACACAGTACTTATATCGCGCCATCATAATATGCAGCGCTGTACAAAGTCTATAGTCATGTCACCAGCTGTCCCTCAAAGGAGCTCACAATCTAATATCCCTACCATAGTCATATGTCATTACCACAGTCTAAGTCTTCCATTTTGGAGGGAAGCCAATTAACTTACCTGCATGTTTTTGGCTGTGGGAGGAAACTGGAGTACCAGGAGGAATCCCACACAGTCACCTGCAAACTCCATGCAGATAGAGTTCTGCCTGAGATTCGAACCTGGGAGCCAACGCTGCAAGGGCCGGAGTGCTGCCCCACAGGATCTCAGTGAGTATGAATGTGTGGAGGGACGATGGGTTACTTTGGTTTATGAAACCTGTTAAAGGTTGGATATGAGATCATGAGACATGAGACAAGGTGATGTATTAGAAGCAAGAACAATGGGCAAGTGTGAGCATCTGAGTGACTTTAACAAGGTCAGCAGGTCTTGTAGGGTGTTCCTAGGCTGAGGTTGGTACCCACCAAAAGTGGTTCAAGGAAGGACTATGGGTGAATAAGCAACAGGATCATGTTTGCCCAAGGATCATGAGGATGGGAAGGGCGGTAGGGGAGTCAAGTCAATCTGGTTTGATTCCACAGAACAGATAATATAGCACAATCATTTTGGCCATGAGAGAAAGGTGTTGGAACACCCAGTACATCGCAGCTTGTTGCATTTTGGGGCTATATAGCTGTAGACCTGAATGCACATGCCAACCCTGTCACCTGCTGAAAGTGCCTACAATAGGCATGCAAGCATGGCCTGGTCTAATGAATCACATTTTCTTTTAGATCACATGGATGGCTGGGTGCACAAGGATTGTATATCTGAAGACTTGGCAGCAATACGCACTATGGAAAGAAGGTAACTTAATTTAAAGCAGAGGTTGGCAAACTCCAGCCATAGTAGTCTGCTCTGGCCTAACGCCCCCCTGGTCGGTCTAATCCCGGCCGGCAGGGGTCAGCAATCCACGGCTCTTGAGCCTCCTTGTTTTGCCTCCCTTCCCTATTTACCACGACCGGCGTTAACACTTCCCTCGCCTGGGTAAGGGGACATTTCTCGAGAGAGATTCGGGCCTAGTGTGACTTCTTGACCTCCTGAAATGGCCTAGTAGCCAAAAGTTTGCTGACCCCTGATTTAAAGGATCTGCTACTCACTTCTTGGCGGCAGTACTTCAGGACATCTTCAAAGGTCTTGTGTAGTCCATGCGTCAAAGTGCCAGTTTTACCAGAACAAGGGTACTACTACATATTAGTAGGCCTATTTTTTGATTGATAGTATATAAGGCTGTTTAGCAGTTCCTATACCTAATGGTAGTAGTAGGAGCGGATCCTGAACTAGATTTTGGATGGATACTTGGCACCAGGGCTACCATCAGGGGGGGACAAGGGGTATTTCTGTACCAGGCCTTCAATCAAAAAGAGCTTGACCTTTGCAATGCAGGAACCTTTGGGGAATGGGGGCCAAGAAATTACTAATGGCAGTCCTACTTACATCATTGCCACAAAACACAACAGAGGCAACATCGTCACACCGGCCCATTCATATGGACAGCGTCTTACTTCTACCGTTCCTAAGCAGGAACCCTTCTGCTTGGGCTTTGTCTATACAGCTATATTTGCTGGGGAGCTAAAGTGGACCACAAGCAAAATAAAAATAAAAAAGTCAAAATAATAAAGATCTGATGAAAATATGATAAAAGGAACGATACCTTTTTAAGCCCAACACACTTCTTTCCCTATTCCATTAACAGGCTGACAGTGAGGTTCTGACACAAAGCTAAATACATGGAAGACATACATGAAGAGATCTGCTATGCCAGGCAAATGATTTGTATTACTGACAATCTGTTCTCGTTCTAATACAGAAAAGTAACATTTACACGTCTTGTCCCTGTCCTCTTCTCAGCTTGTCCTTCATAGCACATAGGGGAGCTGCTTCTTACTTTCCTACTTCTATGCAGATATTGCAGGAAGATAATAGCCAGTCCCATTCAGGCATATGCGGATCTTTTATATCCACCTGGAGTTTAGCTTGAACTATACCACTGAAAATGGATAGACAAAAATACAAATCATTTGACAGGTGAAACAACCTCATCTGTATTTATTTAGTAACTTGCCTGGAATTTAGCACCGAGTATTTACACTTATATAGGTTTTGACCCAGGCTTGCTGCCTATCCTGTACCCACATATGTATTTATGTATATATAAACCCAATCACTAATTTCCAAATCACTTGACAATTTTAGAATTGCAGCAGTCATTAAAATACCTGCCACTGAGGTTCCTGTTTATGCACTTCCTGTTATAAGGTGACAACGCTCTCTCCTCGTATCCAGGTATTCCCCTTAGTTGTCACTCTGCCCATCTTTCTCAATGGAGATTACAAACTGCCTTACCAATGCATAGGTATGTTCCAGTGCTGTCAGCGGCAGAAAACACATCCAGGGAAAGGATGTGCAGCAGCTGCTGAAATGAATTGATGTAAACTGGAAGTGGCTGCAAGGTGAATAGCAAAGCAGAAATCAAGCATGAAAAAAGTTAGTTGTATTACTTTTATAAGGACAACTCTTGAAATACACAATGCTTTAGCAATGTCATTAGGTTTGAGATTACATGGACTTTCAGTGACCTACACTCATTTTTTTTTCAGTTATACCAATACCTACCGGCTGGTATGCCTAATGTGAAGGTTCTTTATAGCAGCCTATTTAATATTCCTTGCTTTTGTTACAATGCAAAGATTTGGGGTACAGTGGTTTCTGGATCAATCCCATTTCCAGAACTAAAGCAATGTGTATCAAACAATTGTTTTTCTTTATTTTCTAAAACATGGTTGTGGGCCACTTTCATTATTTGCTGTATCTTAGGCTGCAGGAGACCAGCGGTACTATTTGGAGCCACTTCCTGTTTATATGACTGAATTCCTGATAGGGACAATAGTAGATGAAGCCGGTGTAAGAATGAGAATGGCAGCTCATAGTCTCCATTATAGATTCAGGTGGCAGAGATTAGGAGAAAGGAATGGAGGGCAGCCACTGCCCCACAAACAGAAGTCCTTGTACAAGGAACTTCATCGCAGGTATTATGTGAAGACTGAAAATGAAAAAATGTAAACTATTTTTAATGATTGGCTTTTCATACTCTAAATAGGTTAATATACTCTTTTCCTAGAGCTATAGTCATTGTATAGAGCAATGTTTCTCACCCAGGGTTCCACCAGCGGCTGCTATGGGCAATGAATAATTTGTGCCCCTTGGGTAAGATTAAGTGACAGCAATGATCTCTTTGGCTATCTATAAGGATGACATTCTTCCCACTGACCACCATGCTAATATACATTGAGCTGTGGATATAGTAATAATAGCAGGGGTTCCCTGATGATCTAAAGATTTTTTCAAGGGTTCCCCCATGTTAAGAAGGTCAAGCAAGGCAATACAATAAGTCTCTGATAAACTTTTTCATCAAACTCAAAGTGAAACTTCTTGCCAGCAATGGTATAAATCCAACAAATCGTAAGATCTGTAACTGCAAAAGGCAGCGATAGGTAATAATGTTATCCTAAAAGATAACATTCCCCCCCCCCCATAAATAATTTTATACACGTCACTCCATTTTAGGGTTAGGCTTCGGATATTCCTGCAACAAAAAAACCTTTATCTCCTTTTATTATCCTGCTGGCAAAGTGTGTGCCAAGTTATAATCTGACATTTAAAGCAATGCAAAATAAAAAAAAGTGCAAAGTTTTATACCATAGTTTATTTATTGCTCAGAGCAAAGAACATAACTCCTATTCCCATCTGGGAGCAAATGTGGAAAATAGAAAACTCTCAAATATCCATCAGGTGCCACCTCTAAGTGGCTTAAAAAGGTCAATGCTTGAAGTTAGGGTGACCTTCGGCATGCTGACATGGCTTCATTTACTGCATTGTGTCTTGTTAACACAGATATCACAAGAATTTGGGTAACAGTTAACATTTTTTTGAACCCTGTTTATAACTCCAACTACAAAAAAAATAATCTGGAAGCCACTGTAGTGATCCATTCCTTCTGCATTAGATCTGTAAGAAGGTGGCAAGATGAAGCTTGTATTGCCTGGATGCCAGACACTGCTTTTGGTTCTATGGATGTCGGATCACCCCTGCTGGTCTGTCCTTTGCTACCTTCCCACTCCATTGGTCAGAGCCAGACTCTCGCCTCCCAAGCCAGTGTTTGAATAATGATCCAAATCAAGCAGTGTCTCATTCTTCACTTAACGGCCAGCGCAGGTGAACACAATGTGGTTCCAAGGACTGGTTTAACATGTAAACTGTTCTAATACAAACAGAGCAGTGGATAGGAGGGACAACTGCTTAAACTTTTTTTTTTTTTCCTCATCTGTTTAAGTGGTCTACTCAGACCACAATTCTTCAACGTGTTCCAGGATGCCTTGTCCAGAACCTCATATATATATGCTTCTCTGTATACAGTATATTTATATATTAAAAGGGAGAGAGGAAAAGGGAACTCACATTATTTTCATCCCCCTTCCACTTTCTCAACTTTGGAGAAAACAAAAACCAGAACCTTTTATTTATAAAATAAAAACAGAGGAAAAAAAACAGTTCCAAAACACTTAAAGGAAAGGAGGCGCTCGACCACCGCCTCTTCTCCAACTCCAGTGCACTCATCTTTGTGCATCCATGGCCGTCATGGCTTTCTGTTGGCCCCCTGAAGGCTGGGAGGTAGGGGGCCATGCAGGCTGTGCATGATGGTGGTGGTGATGAAAAGGTGTGGTGGGAGAGGCTGGTTGAAGCCAAACAGCTTGCTGATTCGGTGGAGAGGAGGTTAGACGTGGGCTGAAGTTGCCTGGAGGAGAGCAGGCATTTGAGGTGGCTGGACTGGTGCCATTCTGTAAGCTCTCAGAGGTACGCAGCTTGGAAAACATGGCTAAAGCATCGGGGAAGTTGGGCGGAGTGGCTGGCGTGTTACGTGGTGTACACATCTGCAAAGAAGAACCAGAAATCATTAATAAAATAATGGATTCTTATACTGTTCAAACAAGTAAACATTTTCCACAGACAGCATCGAGCTGGAACAAGAGATAGTTAACTACTATGGGTAGACTGGGTGACTAAATCTTAAAAAAAGATAAGTAAAGGACTCATGGGTCCGTTTTCTGCTTTACTTACAGTAATGTATCTATGCAGAAGCACCATTGTCATCCTAGGAATGAACTACAATCATCCCCCCTAGTATCTCTATAATGGGGGGATCCTGGGGAAAGCTGGAACAAATGAATATTATTTGGGAAGATTAACAGGCATTTTTGCCAATGTTTTAATTGAAAGAATTTTGTTAAATCTATTCAATATGTAACAGATTAGGGGAAAAAAAAAATAATTTTAAGTTTTACATGTGTTAACGGTCTCGATCCCCTGAAGGAGCCGCACGGCGAAACGCATCAGTCAAGAGACATTTAACTTTGACCGTCATTCTATATATAGTCAGGGATCCAATATGTATAGCTAATTTGTCTGTTCATCCCATGAATTTATGATGGGAAAGACCACTCGTAACCATTGTATATATCACCAATTGTTTCCCTACAATATTAGTGGAAATTTAATGGAATTTTATTGTTAGGACTTAATACCTTTTAACAGCTTTCTTGCCACAAAAAAAGGGAAACAGATTTTCCCTACTCAAGGCAAAACAAATGCCCACCCACATATACTTAAAGCTTAGAAAAAAAATTATTGTATGGCGTATGTGACTCTTCCTGCAATGCACAATGTTCTTGTGCTCTGGAAGGTACAAGGACATTAGGTCTGGCAAAAAATGCACTTGGATAATGCAGTGTTGTTAAAAAGAATGTGTACATATTGGTTAAAGTATACTGAAAAGCAAAATAGTACTAGTATTGAAAAGTAAACTCTCCTAGTTTTAAAGTGCCACTGTTATCTGCATTAAACCTACCCAAAGAAATGAATTGCTGCCAGCATTGCTCCTGTACAGCCTAATGATGTCTGTTGCTCAATCTAATGTCTGCAGTCAGTTTGTTTTAATATAGACTTGTTCTTCTCGTGACATTATGAATGATGAGGAAGTGACAGCATAGCCTTGCATTGAGAACTCCATTAGCAGCAATTCACAGATACAGAAAATCATAATGCAGGAAGCACGTGCACTGTGAGCGATCTAAACCTTTAACAGAAATACAGCAATGTTTATATACAAGAGAAGCCGGTTACATGTTTCCCTGCACCCTTCCCATCTCATTTAATAAGCACGTTAGGCCTTAGGATTAACTCTATTGGATCATATCCTTGTATCAGCATTTGTATGTCACGCCGAAATCTGCATAAAAAAAATAATAATTTGGATACACACAATATAATCACTGACTTGTATGTAGTAAATACCAAATCATTCATGCCCCACAAATTCCAAGCTCCTGTAAAACAGATGCTTCAAAAGCCTTTATAGGTTACTTATTTAGGGTAATGATGGTCTGAGAATTATTGTCCTCACTTCAGTACTGCACAGCCAGGTGGGAAAGTTTTTTTTATAATGTCTGTGCACCAAATTTACATTTGAGTTGCATGAGCATCACTTAAATTTATTAACCACCTGAGCGTTACACTGAGGTCTAGATTTCTGTACCAAAAGTGATCCACTGTTTTTCATGAAATTTTTTTTTTTAAATTGTAGACCTGTAACTTACAGAAATATGTCCGAACAGGGGTTCTAGTAGATAATATGAATATAAAAAATGTTTTTTCTTTTATTTTATTTTATTTTTTTGTATTGGATTGGATACGGGAGTTTGTATTCAATCCAATACAAAATGAGTTTGAATTTACCAGTTATATACTTTGTAATTTTTTGAATTATTTTGTATTGGATTGAATACAGGAGTTTGTATTCAATCCAATACAAAATGTTTGAATGAGTTTCAATTTGAATTTCCCGCACACGCGTCGACGTCATCACGCACGCAGGGAGGAGCGGTCCGGTTTTTTTTTTCTCCACCGGACGGCTTCTCCCTGCAGAGATCATCCGGCGCTGGAACAAGAAGGACGTGGACGATCAGCGGGACCAGGTAAGATGCCGGCCGGCTTCTTACCGGTCCCGCTGGCACCCGACGAAGGACACCCGACGCTGGAGAGGGAGATCGGCGGACGACGATCGACGGAGGACGACGCTGGAACACGAACACGACGCTGGATGAGCACAGCGGGACCAGGTAAGTAAGGATGGGAAAAAACTCGGGGTTAACCATCCTAGCCGTTTTTTTTTTTGCCCATACGAAGGTCGGGCTTAACGGCTAGGAGGTTAACTCTCTCAATTGGATAACCGCACCAGTGACAGATTCTCCTTCAGGAGATAACAGACTCCTTATGTCACCATTATACATGTGAGCACTTCCATGTTTATACTGCACATGTGGGAGATCGGCAAATAGATGGCTGCCAATTACCTACGGCTCTGCACCCCGACTTCCGCCATCATTGTCCCAGGCACACCAGAATTATGGGTAAGGCCATGATAGATGGAGAACATCTTTTGCATGAAGTAGAAAAGCTTTGGGGGATTTATAGGGGGACTCCTACAAGAAGGCCAGCCGCCAGGGTTTTAATAAAAGGTTATTTGATTGCTATAGAGGCCATATAGTATAGCAGTGTACTTGGCTGGTATTGCCAAGGGACTTGTTGGTGGGTGACTGTGTACTGCAATACAACACCGTGTAATGACTGTGTATTAGGACACCATTCAAAACAATGTCACCCCAACACAGAAGTGTGAATCCAAGTCTTCGTGACATAGCGTTGTTCAAAATTCTCTGCTAGAATTTCTTTAGCCAGAAACCTGTAGAGAGCTGATTTCTTGTGACAACCCCCCAAGCCACAGTCACTCACATAAATGTATTGAAATCCTCACAGGAGAGGAGTGCAGGAGGGTTTGACGGTGGACAGTAGAAGTTCTGGAAGTTAGAATGGTAGACAGTAAATGCAGTGGAGGGGTTCTAGAGGGTCTGATGACAGAGACATACAGGAGGTGTTCTGGAGGGTGGACAATGCATGCAGCACAGTAGGGAGGGTAGGATGGCAGGAAATGAGGTGGTGGGGGCTTCAAACTTTCTGGAGCCAATGACAAGGCTGGGCACACATGTGAGGAGGGTGGCAGGACCAGCGGGTGACACCTAACCATTAGTGTAGTATTACTAGAAAGTAGAAAAGTCATATAGAAGCCAGATACAAAATGGCTAGTGGTCCACATCATTTAATTTCATTATTTATTCCTCACTCAGGCTTCTATTTATGTTTATGAAGTCCTAACTCACCAAACAAAAACATTATTTAAGATAACATTTCAATAAGAGGAACACTACCAATGTAAAATAGGAACTGAAGTGTAAAATATTGCTGAAGCGGAGGTTATTTTTACACAAACAGTTTGGGAAAAGAAAGGATTAATGACTTGTTTTCAGAGACTGCGTCGGTGCAAAGGGCATGCAAAACAATGAGTGTAAACATAGGAAAAGCCAAGCAAAGGTCACTGATCAGACCTTGCAGGCAGAATGATGGCAGATACCAACTTGCATTACACCAAAGCTGCTCTGCTCTACACAAGTAGTGAAATTAGTTTGTTTTGTTCCTTTAAACCAAAACTTTCAGTTTGTAATATGTGCTGTGGGTCCCTCCCTGCAGCAGGAAATGAACTAAACACCAAATACCAATTCCCCATACACAGTGACATAGCTTCCTGTTTCTAAGTAAAAGAAAAGCACGTGCGCAACAGCAATGTTTTCCAAACCACACGATGTCACGTTTTCCACTATACCCCAATACCAGGTTAACCATGTGAAGAACAGCTTAATGGAAGAAATCTAATGGAAGCTTAAGGGGGGAGGGGGTCTGATCATTTTCAATTGCATGTGCACAGGGGCGGCCACATTTGCTCATTTTATATTGTGCTGCCCATTGTTCTTTTTTAAAAGACTGCGAACACCATACTACAAATGCAGATCCTACATGGAGAGAGTAGAG
>NC_092860.1:21713036-21835758 GCF_032062135.1 Pyxicephalus adspersus
AAAAAAAAAAAGACACAAGTACAACTATAAAAGCAATCTTTGAAATCACATTCTCAGAACGTGTTTCATTTGTACACATGTAAAAGGAAATGATCCTGCACATACATCATCCGCCCATAAGCTTAAGTCAAACACTATCCTGGAGACCATTTTGCTGGGGTGGTTACACACACAGTGCTCAGCTGTGTTTACATGTGTTGTACAGTACTGGAATCACACAGGGATCCGTATTACACATTCCTACCACTAGGGGACAGCTCCCTGCACAGAGCTCCACTCATATTAACCCTTCAAGCATTTCCAAAAATAAATGCCATGTGCTTAATGGAATAGATAAAACCACAAACTTACCATGTGTGGAGGATGTGGAGCATTGGGGATATTGGATTCTTGAAAAAAAGTGCTGAGAGCAGTCTAAATACAAAGAAAAAAAACCTGGATTACATTTGATTTTTTACAATCTCACGAACACAACTTAAATCATCAACCAACACAAACAAACCAACATTATTATTATTAAACAGGATTTATATAGTGCCAACATATTACGCAGCGCTGTACATAAAATAGGGGTTGCAAATAACAGTCAAATACAGACAGTGACACAGGAGGAGGAGAGGACCCTGCCCCGAAGAGCTTACAATCTAGGAGGTGGGGGAGGTATCACACAATATGCATTCTATTGTAGGTTAAGAGTTCAATTCCCACCGCACATTATCTGCTGAGCATTTGGTCTCAGTAGGTTACTTCCAGATGTTCCAAGTTCTCTCTAACAATTCAAAAGACTTCCCGAAAGGTTCAAGTGCATGAAAAACTAAAAACGTCTGAAGTTTGCTTAGAGGAGGGCATGGAAGGACTAAGAGCGTCTATTTATTGCCACTTGTGTCCCTGCTAGGAAGATCCACCATCATTAATTAGGAAGTCTTTGTGGACAAGTCACTGGAACATGAAATGAGGGGAATCTTCCAAAGTGGACACTTGCTCCAGTGAGAGCTAAAAAGATTTCCATTTTATTTCTCTTATGTCAAGAAAGGATATGAAAATAAAAAATGCAGCAACTGATGGATTTTTAACTATACCCACTTTATGATAAACTCAGAAAGTTTTGGCTTTAGGCAACGTATCTGTTTAGATTTTGAACCGGTTACAGGGTTGCAAATCTGCATCGCAGTTTGCAGGCATTTGCGTTAGAATTCACATTTTCGTGTTATTTGCAATGCCTGGCAGTCGGCCATCAATGCCACCCAGTGCCCACATTAACCCCAACAAAGCCGGGGGAAACCCGTTAACATGTGCTCACGAAGAGTCAGCCGCACGGTTTTACATCTAACTGTTTAAACAAGTATGTACGACTTCGATGGGGGCATTAGGCTGCATACACACGTTCAATAATTGTCCTTGGTAAGATCTTTCACAATCCCAACTTACCACAAAGAGTGAATGAGCGCTGTACACAGTGCCATCCTGCTCTATGGAGCAGCACCCCGCTGCGCTCACTCCTTCCCTTCTATTAGGACTGTTTGTGGGTCTGCTTAGGATGAGCGCTGTACAGATCCTCAGCCCTGAGGCGATTATCAGACGATAATCATCTGACGTGTGTACGGCCCCTTAGATTGTGAGCTTTATTACCCAGTGCTATACAAATGGACAAAGGTCTGTCCTGTTTATACACGAGACATGTGAATGGGAACAAACTGCACAGCAGCCACCATATTGGTGCTCAGAAAGCAACGAGACAATACAAACACACAGAACTAACAAATGGCTTCTAATACGAACGTGCGATCACCTAAAAACAACAACAAAAGTCATACGTCAATTGTATTCTAAACACAACTTTATATCAACTGAATTGCCCGCAATGTACACTTCTATGTAAAATATAGAGGTAACAGACCCAGGATCCTGTTTTTCAGGTATCTGAGCAGATTACCTACATTTAGGGCCTGTTCATGCTTGTGCAATTTCCTGTACTGCAATCATGAACATATGATCACGCCGGATAGATCAGACAACAACAGGAGACATTCACTCCATTGCATTTGTATTTTAAATGCTGCATTTTGTGCAAACAATTTTTTACCCACCAAGCGCAAAGTGTAATCTAAGGGTATTAAAAGCAAACCCAAAAAAGAGCTCTTGATCAAGGAAAATAATAAAAGAAAGGAAAAATATTTCAGAGGGATCTGCATTAATGACTTCATACACTGTAAATGTAAAGCAGGGACAATGAAACACATGCCAAGCCGCTTTTACTGAACAAAGGAGTACAAAAATAAAAATAAAAGCACACCATGGTATGGATTTAATGCAGAAAACTGAAAATATACATCAACCTGGTATTGCAGCCACCTATACAGGGGAGCTCTTTGTCCTAATCCAGCGTGTCTACAGCTTTGTGGGGATGGGATTGCTTAATAATCATAAAAGGGAAGAAAACATGGCTTGTGCTGAGGAATGCACGGTTTGTTTACAATCACACACCGACATCAGATGAAACCAGGGACTGACAATGTATTGCATGCAGCAGAATATACATAGGAGATGTACGTATGTGTGTGTATTGTAATATATATATATAGTTTATATACAATACGTATGTGTATTATAATAACATGTTATTATAATACACATACATACAAGTCCTGTGTCGCTGTCTGTCATTTGCAACCCCTATTTAATGTACAGCGCTGCACAATATGTTGGTGCTATATAAATCCTGTATAATAATAATACTACATACACACAAAACATATTTCTGTTTCTTGCACACAGATACCCATCTAGCATTGTGCACTTCCATTCTTCATGAAACATACAATAAATGTACAGATACAAACAAGGATTCCACACTATACATTTCAGCAAACAAAGGACAATGTCCCCTGAAAAAAAGAGGGGTAAATCCTAGTAAACTGATGATAGTTGAAGATTTTACACATGGTGGGAGGTTTGGTGATCTGTGTATATGTGCCAGTGTGTGCAGCAGAACAAGGCGGGGACAACACTGACAACAATAACAATGAACATTAACCCTTTCACGCATGCAAAGCCACACTGCGGGATTTCACAAGAAAGCTCAATGCTGAGAAACATCTAGACATTTGCTAAAAGCCAACGCTGTAAACAAAAGTTGCTGGTACGTTATGACGACAGGGATAGAGTGGCACGTGTGGAAATGGAAATTTACAAGAAGAAATAAATTGCTTGGCTTGATGCTAATAAATGCCATGGTTAATAAATACCTTTATTTGCAGGGACACAAAGCTTTAGATTTTAGTGTATTTTAACATCTATGTAGTGCTGAGTATTAGGAAATAGATACAAAATGATCACCATGTGCTAGATTGCAAGCTGTTCTGGACAGGATCCTCTGGTCCTCCTGTGCCACGATCTGTCATTTGCAACCCCTGTACAGCGCTGCATAATATGTTGGTGCTATATAAACCCTGTTTAATAATGTTAGCAGAATAATTTAATTTTTATATTAATAATTAACTTTCTGGCCAGGATTTTCTTTGCTGCTTAGAATAAGATACAGCAACCTGCGACATTGTGATTATATGTCGATTGTCCTGACCCTTTGTCAAGTCAGCAGCTTGGCGATTGTGTTTTCGCATCATTCATACGAGAAGTGTTCCATGGAACTCAGATGTCCGGCGTGGTGATATTCCGGCTCCTGAGCTCATACAAGTATATGAGAGATACAATTACTGTGTTTATAAATAGATGTGCTGGGCTTCAAACCCCCGCTGCTCCTATAGGATCTTAGTGAAGTGTCAGGAGCAAAGCTCCATAGAAATATTTCTACTACTAGAAGTCAGGACCTTCCTGTGATTGTAGAACAATAGATAGACCGGCGATGCCTGTGCCATACAATACATACACGATGCATGTTTGCTGTATCCTAATCATGGAAAGCGTGTTTCCTGTATAAAGAAAATCATTATTATATATCACCCCATAGATAGATCTCACATAGATGATGCCATGAATACTAACTCATCGGATTTCTATTGTTTATTATATAACCCAGCCACATGGAGTGTGTTCTGCACAATACAATGTATCGCAATGCCTGGAAATATCTGCAGATGTTCATGACAAAATATTAAAATGAAATCAATGGCTCCGATTTGTAATGTTCTCAGCATGCCGGGGCTATCATAGCTCACATCCTTCCTCCACATATTCCTCAAAGATTACTATTAAACAGAATTTATATAGCGCCAACATATTATGCAGTGCTGTACAGTGAATAAGGGTTGCAAATGACAGACAGCTATAGACAGTGATACCGGAGGAGGGGAGGACCCTGCCCAGAAGAGCTTACAATCTAGGAGATTACAGGCTTGTACTAATGTTTTTCAATTTACATTTCCACCACAAACACATGACGATGACAAACGTTGACAATTCCTCATGTATGTGCCGTTCTGGGTGATCGATTCTCGGGCCATCGCATGCTGGAAACCTTTCTACCTTTTGTGTGTTGGATGCAGGTCAGTGTTTAGACGGGCGCTGGCATTCTCAAATCTGAGGTATAGGAAAGGGAATTACATGTTTCAAGCATGTTTTAAGTGTTATTTTATAGGTAAGGTGACCCACAGAAACCAATCAGAACATTAGATTGTTTTTTGGGTTATTTTACCATTGTTACACCTGCCCGCTGGCCCGGTCATTGCCGTCTCATATTTCTAGGTATGGGGCAGAAACATTTCTGTTGGTCCCGATCACCAGGCCCATGGTGAATGGTCACAGTACAGAGGGAATATGAAGATTCACCCAACACAGAGCCATCATGGACCTTCCACAAAATCCTTTATTCTGATCCTATATTTGTGTGATCTGTAAATTTCATGTCCTTGTCATCAGGAACCTTACAGCGTATGTGCTTGGCTTGTTCCTATTAGAAGAATCTCTTTATTATCTAACATGGCAGCTAATATAGTCAATACTAATATAGTAATATAGTCATTACAAACTTTTTATATTATTATTATTGTTGCTTCCATCATTAAATTATACTGAGCTGCACATTACATTTACTACGGACTGGAGCCCGACATTAGAAATTTGAACACTTCCACTATTAGGAGATGGCTCGGCTATATAAACACTAATTAAACAAAGAATTCTGCAGAAGTGTAGATGTAACGAATATATAAAGGAGATATTCTGCATTTATTTTGTATTGTAGAGTTAATCTATAAGATTGTAGTGAGATCAGGAAACGGTGTAAGACTTTTTCACCTATTTTTCAATATTCTACTGTCCTAAACCTGTATAATGTTTGTAACTATAATTTTACACAACAAGTGAATTGTCCTGGAGTGAAATCCTGCCCTCCATGAAGCTGCCATTACCCCCCACACCTATCTTTTAATACCTAACTTCCTGGGACACATTTATATTTTCTGGCACTAGCAAGGATTTGGTATGAGGACTTCTACAGCCAATCAGAACTCTCTGAAGTGTGCAGATTCATCCTAAAGCTGGCTGTGCATGTTACATAGTAGGTCAGGTTGAAAAAAAGGACACAAGTCCATCAAGATCAACCACTATTAAAATCTCCCATAGATGTGACATGAGGGCCTGTCTAAGCAATCCATTGGTTTCTTATAGAGAAGGCCATTGCACTATTAGATCTAAAGGAGAATGCAAACTCTGTGTAATGTGAAGGATCAGATTGTTATATGTATGATAAATGAGTGTACAAGGTGTATTATCAGACTGCACGGTGCTTACAGAACAGCCATATGAAAAAATACTTCTGTTATCAGATGTCCTGATGACATATGGCCTCTCTAGAGGTGGTAGTAGGGGCTCTGTAAGTATTAGGGGGAAGTGCAGTTATTTAACTTGAAACCTCCATGCAGGAGATACCTGCAATGAAGACCAGCCTGTGATGTTCTCCAGGATGACTGGTCTGGTATCCGCCCCCTTTTCATGCCTATACTGACTGTCCCCCTTGCACATATGTGCAGCACAGTGATGACATCATCACAACATTCACCTGCTGCTGAGAATGGAACATTGCTCAGTATTTGACACTGGTGGGGCTGTCAGATTTGTACCCCCCCCCCCCCCTCAGTGGTTCCTCCCACTACACTTTAGGCCAGGGCTATGAAAATGGAAGGTACCATTGCCCTAAAAAAAAAGGACATTTCTAGAAATGTGTCAGTTGTTAGAAACAAGTTTTTTTTAATTATTTTAATACCAGGTACCACATTTTCTGTTAAGTTTTTACAGTTGTGACAAACACTTTACATGGGGGGGCACACTGGGAGGGGATTTATTTTCAAGACAAATGTGTATTTACTTAATTAATAATGTATAGGGTGTATATATAGAATTACAACCAATACCACCAATGGAATAGACACAAAATTCAACTTTAGTGTGTTGGCAGGCTGCAGGGGAAAGGTGTGAAACCTTCTGGGTCCATTCAGTACATGGGGGGTCACATGATCACCTCATGCAGCTATAAATAAGCGAGGCGCTGGGCTTGAAGTGTACACAGTGTATAGGGTGTGTGTGTGTGTGTGTGTGTGTGTGTAAACATGGTGTGCTCTGCTGGCTCACCTCAAACTGCCAATGTGCCGCCTGCAGGAGCTGCTTGGCTTGATCCGCCGCACACCCAGCCGTCAGAACGAACTGATTAATCATAACCTGGTGCCGCAGTTCCTCCATGTTCACCGACATCTCAGACACCACTCCGCACTCCCACCCGGCCGCCTCGTTATGTCCTCCACCACAAGACCCGGCGCGACACCCACCAGAGGGGAGGGATTGGCGAGCTCTTATTGGCACGATCCGCTGTCTGTTTATATCGCAGCACCCCTTAATTCGCACGCCTATTGGTCTGCCGTCATGTTTTGGCAGTCAGTCTTCTGTCATTGGCGAAGGCTTTCTCTCTTTTGTTATGCCCGCCCACTCTGATGTTTTGGATCGCGCGGATAGGATGCTGATTTGTGTTGACGGGCGAAGTGATCATCCTGCGGGGCGCTGATTGGGTAGGGGAAGCCGAACAGACCGGGACGCTGTTGATTGGCTGTTGTTTGATAGTTTGAACACAAGGCTCTGAAGTAGGGAGCGATGTGATTGGATGGTGGGTGCTCGTATGTGACAACAGGGAAATGTGGCCAAGTTCATTGAGGACTTTGTAAGGGTTAGAAAGGCGCAAGTGTGTGTTTCTGTGTACCACAGGCCGGGTCATGGAGGAGTCAACCATAACAGTGACAGAAAACTCAGTCCCTTGCCTACGACAAGTATGCACCATGGCAGAACATGTGCCAGGCTCACTAAAACCACAAATTGTGTCTTATATATAATATATTAAAAAAATACAGAATGCAATCTGTGCATAAAGCATACATTCAAGGTTCCAGTTAGAATGTGGCCCTCACAGACAGGAAGTGAGGGGCCCCTGTGTCTGAGGGTCTGTCATTGGCTGTTACTGCAGCTCTTCCAACAGAAAGTTCTGGTGCTAAATATTAGACAAAGCTTCATCTCTTCACACCAGCCAGCGTTCTATTCCCACATGTGCAAAAAATACATTTTCATGACTATCTCCTCACAAATAATAAAGCGGCATTTATAAAATACAGATTTTGTTTCGCTATATGTAATATAGAAACATGCAAGCAAATATAACACAGGAAAATGTTGCTGCAGTATGGTTGTAAAATGCAGCTGCATGCAATATGTATGATAATGTTATTATTATTATTATTATTATTATTATTAATAATAATAAACAGGATATATATAGCGCCAACATATTACACAGCGCTGTACATTAAATAGGGTTTGTAAATGACAGACAGATACAGACAGTGATACAGGAGGAGGAGAGGACTCTGCCCCGAAGAGCTTACAATCTAGGAGATGTTCCATAATATTGTCATCAGGTCTTGCATCGTACTGGCATCCGTCTCTGAGCTGGGATGCCTCTTCTTTCTGGTTCTTCTTTCCCTACGTCACTCGACGCAGGCGCGAGATTGGGTGACGTAGGTTGGAAAAAAAAAAACTTACCAATCTCACTGCGCATGTGAGAGATGGGCAAATTTTCCTTACTTCACCAAAAGGCTCCTTCTGTTCATGCCCAAGATGCTCGGGCATGTGCAGAAGGAGCACCCAAGAGCCTCCCGGGATGCGTGACGTAGGTATCCCGGGAGGCTTTGCGCTCCCATTCATTCACGATCGAATTAGGGGGTGGTGCTGGAATTTCTGAGTTTAGGTACACATTAACTTCTGGAGCAAGCTGTGCTTTGATATGCAAAAAGAAACAACTGCAGAGTTTGTCTTGGTCATTAAAGAGTTACAAGAGGCTGCTGAAAGCTCGCCCCTCTAAGATCACCCACAACCTCAGCTGTGTTTAGCAAAAGATTTCTTCTGCAAGACATGCAAACAAACCCCCTCTGCCCCATCAAGCCTCCATCCTGCACACAAGGGAGCAGGGGAGCTCTGTTCATATCTAGGAGGTGTCTGTATGTCGGATGTCCTTAAGTCAGGGACTACCTGTACATGAATACGGCCCAGAAAGATAAAGCATGGCAAAACCATATGACAAACTTTTCCCCCACCACAGAGACTGACGCCTGGCTGCAGGATATTGGTATGGCATATTCTATTTTTTTGTTTCAGCAAGAAAAGTGAGCCAGCTGGGGAGTCAGGTGTGACCAGGTGTGGGTGAAGCAGAAAGGCAGCCAGGTGCATAGTTAGGTCAGGCAGGCCAGAAAAGCAGCCAGGTGGAGGTTTGGGCTGCACTTGCACCTGACTGCCTTTCTGGCTTGTCTGATCTGACATTTGGACCCGGCTCCTTTTGCTGTTTGTCAGGTCCTCCTTGCATCTGGCTCACTTGGATCTGGGGTTAATGACCTGTAGAAAAAAAAAAAAACGTTTTGTATTTTAAAGCCTGAAAAAAGGCTCAAAAAGCCTAAAAACAATGTGTTGGCAAATACAGGTGCAGTAACACTCATATGTGTAACATCAGCACAAGATGATACTGATCATATAGGCTGTACAAAGCTCAATCACTAATATTGTCTCCTATTGTTTTCTGTTCATATCTCTCTTTTCTGATCACAGGCACCTGAAATCGATTACAAGAGATCACTTTGGTGTGATCAGGAACAGGGCGATCTCTACCTACTACAGGGGGTCATGTTGAAAGGTCGGCCTTGTTTGTAATAGCACCACTTACTTGAAGCCTATCCAGACAATAACTGCTTTACAAAGCTTAAAGTGGAACTAAACCAGTGATACTCATCTACATCCGCCATCTTCCTTTTTCGTTTCGTCCTGCAGACGATCTTGGACCATCTCAATTGGCTGTGCAGGGATGATGCAGGCGGACTTGAGTTCATTTATTCCCTACATGCACAAGGGAAGCCGGGCTTTTCTGGTTTTCCGGGCAACAAAAGTTGAGCAAAGTTTGACAGCTGGCCGGTAAGATGAATTATTGCAGAAGAAACATCGCCTGCCCTTTCTACAATAATCACCTGTCTGATCATGGAATTTTCAAAATGGGACTTTAGTTCCATTATATGAGCAGTAGACTGTTTTATATTCAATAATGTGTAAAATAGACCTTTACATAACATTCCCTTATTTCCTTACAAATAACAAAGCCACATTTATAAAAGATGGTTTTTGCATTGCAATATGTATCATAGGATTCTAAGAACACACACCATGCATGCAAATGCAATGCAGCCACTGTAAAGCGGTATTGCATTTGCATGAAACATGTCCTTGTATGTATGAAATCAAACTTTGTAATATGTAAAGCCTGTAACAGCGAAATCAATGTTGTCTGGTTTTTGCAGTTTATTTTTTAGAGATGCTGTTATAGCTAAAGGCTGACCCTCCAACATGAGCCTCTTCCAGTAGGTACAGATTGCTCTGCTCCTGATCATCGCTCTGCTTTCCTGATCTCACACCTGAAATTGAAGCAAAAACATTGCAAAAGTTCTAATCTGAGGCGTGTGATCAGAAAGGCAGAGTGATCAGTTCCTACTAGGAATGTTGGAGGGTTTGCCTTTCATTTCAGCATATTCAATTAGACAATACTGGTCATACAGGCTTTACAAAGCTCGATCATTTTACATCATTATGTTTTATATTCTATGATTTTATCACACCAACACTTTTACTGTAATCTCCACTTTTCAAAAATTGGCATTTGTGGCCAGAATTGAAATGAGTTGGCCCAGGTACCACTTTCAAATATGTTCCTTAATTACTCCACTGAATGGAGCGCCTGATAACCAATGTAGGGTAATTATGGTGTGAGATCAAAGCACTGACCGCCACTGCAAAATACAGGTCATTCTTTATCTGATTGCTGCTTCTTTTTAATGGTGACCCTAAATCAAAGAGGAGCATAGAAGAGTTTTACCCTGATCAGGGTAATAACAGTCACTTCTCCTAGGCAGGAATCGTGGGTTTGTTCACACAGGTATACAGAATTCAGAAAGTGCTTTTCTAGTGTTTCACTGTTAAAAAAAACTAATAAATAACTGCAAAGCTCTCTCCATATATTGTAAACTAATGAGGGCAGCTGGAGAGACCTTATTTATTTTTTTTCAGCTATGTCTCGATGTTGAAACTCTTTGCGTTGCATGTCCTGGTCAGAGCACTTGTTAGACGCATCAACAAACATTAACAGGATGCCAGCTAAATGCTCTTTAAGAGGTTTATAACAGTTTCAGAAACAAATGTACCAACAAATTTTGCTTCTTTTATATCCCTTTAGGACAACTACAACACAGCTCTGGTTTGGGTGTTTTAAAAATGGCTGTAAAATCCTTGCCAAATCTGCCTACAAATGCAATCAGGAACCAGTTGGTTCTTGTAAGTGGTACCTACACCATAAATAGATCATCCATGTAAACTTGGGCCATGTACACATGCTAGATGATTGTCACCCGGGAGAAATGATTGTGATCATCTCAAAGACCTAGTGTGTGGACAGCTGTCCCCCAATGTTCTTTACTACTTTGTCCGGGCAGATCAATGAATGACCAAGTAGGATGACCACTGTACATTCCTATGGAGGTGGAAGCAACAGGGCACCACGTGCATGTCCTCCCATCCCCCACCTCTATAGAACAGCACTTTGTGTACTGCCCCCATTCATTCTACTCTTAAGCCGCATACGAACGTGCAATAATAGTCCATGCAAAAGGATCTTTCACGATCCTTTACAACGACTAGCACTGCACGAGGCATGAATGAGTGATGTACATACATATATCTGCTCTATAGAGAGGGGAGGGGGACAAAGACAGAGCGGCACCCTGCTGCGTGCTCTCCCCCTTAGCTTCCATTACGATCGTTCGTCGCCCATCATCTGTAGAACCGCCAGGATGACTGATCAGACGATGGACAACTGGCGCTGTACACACGCCAGATTATCGCCCAATATCAGCCTTGAGCCGTTTATCTGGCGAGAACTGTTGGACGTGTATACGTAGCTTTACTGGAAAAGATCAAGAAAGATAATTTTTATTTGAATTTGCATAGAAAACAAACAGTATTACAAACAATTAAATATAATTAGGCCAGGGAGGGGAAAAAAGGAAACAATTTCCCATATATGGTGTACACAGAAGGTAGAAAGAAGAAAAATCATAACTGTATCAATATCATTAAACTAAAGTCAACACCAGAACAATAAAAATTCCCCAATTGGTCACAACTGGACCATTTTTCATGTTTTGGACATATTTTCAGAAATCTAACATGTGTACATAGTCTTAGTTTAAAAGTAAATCTGCTTACTTTAAAATATTTATTTTGTAAACCTGGTGAATGTAACTTTAGTGAAATCCAGGTACTTCAGTGAGATCCAGGAAAACAGAAGCTGAATTGTTTTGAAGATCTCAATTTTCCCAGTTAAAATGGAACCTAATTCTCTTACTTTGTTCCCCCTGGCGGCATTGGCTGTTTTACTGTGCTTTCAATAAAGCCAACACGGCTATTCTATGGCCTCTATTTATATAACAGTAAATTAAACATTCCCTGAAACATTCTCTGGTGGTGAATCTTCATGTGTTTTATGGCAGTAATAGGTTCTCCACCAGGAAATGTTTCAGGGAATTTCAGATTTCCTTTTTTATAAATAGACCCCCGTGTAAAAAAAAGCTGCCATAACGCCGTAGGGTGACATGGCAATCGTCTTCCAACTTTTTCCATTCTTAGTCTTTGCTCCATACCAAATCACTATTCACCTATTCCATACTTCCTGAATCCTCTCTCCCCCTACTACATAAAACATTAACACTCTGGCGGGCAGCATGGTGGCTCAGTGGTTAGCACTTTGGCCTTTGCAGTGTTAGGTCCCAGGTTTGATTCTCGACCTGAACACTATCTGCATAGAGTTTGCAGGTTCCTCCCAGATTCCAAAAACATGCAGCTAGGGTAATTGGCTTCCCCCAAAACTGTGGTAATGACATATGACTACGGTAGGGACATTGGATTGTGAGCCCCTTTGAGGGACAGTTAGTGACCTGACTATGGACTTTGTACAGTGCTGCATATTATGTTGGTGCTATATATTACTGTGCAATAACACTCCCAGTAATGATGTGATCTACCATGGACACTAGCAATCAATACATTAGATTTTTTTCAGCTTCATAAAGAGACCCCTTGAAAAGTAAATACAATTTTTGTTGCTATCAGTGTGCCCATTGGGGAGATTTACCATCACTTCCTGTCTCTCTGACTCCCTGTTCCTAGGACAGAGTGTGATAATAAATCTCTCCAATAAGTAAACAGCAATAAAATCCTTTCATTCCCTATTATAAAACCAAAATTATATTTTGGATGCTGGCCATTGCTGCACATAGGTTCTCTACTGATGCTTACACAATATTACAACAGAAAGTGAAAACTGTAAAGATTTTATATGCAGCTATGGTAAGTATGTGCTTTCTTCTTTTTTATTAAATGTATGTCTAGGAGTAATGAGGCAGCCATGTACCCAGAGGAGCTGCGGCAGGCAAAAAGAGACTCACCTGGAATGATGACAACTTTAAAGCGGACCTATCATCACATTTTAACTGGTTTTTTTTTAATTGTTTAAAGAATTTTTTTGGTTTTATTGGGGAGGTCCCCTTCCCTTACTTCTTTACCGCTGCAGCAGTAAAGACAGAAGGGGAAACCCACAGCCTCCTGGGATATTTTCATAACATATCCCAGGAGGCTGTGGGCTGCCTGATACCTATAATGTAAAAAAAAAAAAGCCCTTTTTTTACATTTGTAGAAAACACATCATCCGATCTCACGCCTGCGCAGTGTTGTGTTCGGATGATTTAAAGAAGAACCCGGAAGAAAGAAGCTGGCAGTGCGCGATGGAACGGCGAGCGCCAGAAAGTAGAGGAAATTTGAGACAGCGCATGACATGCTGAGCTCGCTGTACATAAATTGAGGGCTTTTCGCAAGAAAAAATTTGCAATATATTTATTTATTTTTTCATGAATGTTCCACTTTACAAAGTAATGGTTGGAGTTGAGACCCAAGCCACTGATATATTAATTCTTTTGATATTTTGTTCATCGCCACATCTGAATTTTTTACTACATTGCTTTTGAAGAGTAATGCTGCATTGCAAAAGTGCATCATTACTAGATTGTGGTAAAGGTAAGATGATGGGAGTGGCAGTACAGAAGAGAATATGACTCTGGCTGGGCTCACATTACTTAACTCTGGGCAATCAACTTTAGGTGACCTAAGCTCCATTTTATCCAGCAGACACTCCCTAACACATTTTATAATTTGGTATTTGTGATACTTTTAGGTCTGTTGTCAAGAAATGTGAGCAAACGTCTTAAAATATACAATCCACTGAAGGAAAAGTAATAACTCTCTCCCAGTTATGGTTTATTACCATTTGTTTTATTCCGCACGCTCTGGATACAATACCCAATGCTTCAGGTGTGAAGGAGCGTGTGACCACCACCCACCTACCTACCTACCCACCAACCTACATACCGACCCACGGACCTACCAGATTAAAAAGGGGTCAATGCTTTTCAGATACTAAATGCAGGTCATATACACCTGATTGTGAAATTCAAATGATCTCAGAAAGTTTACAAACTGATTGCAGTTATAAGATATATGCAAGTTGAAAGAAAGCTGCATTTTGCTATCCACACAGGTCATACATGAAACAAGAGGAGGGTTAAATTGAGGATATGATTAGATCATGTGCTCACTTACATGCGCTTATATTGGTGATCCATGAACCCATCTATCTGAACTATAATTCGTATAGTTTGTGGTCCTAGTTTGCCATATGTTTCCCTTGTGCTCCTGCTGGGCCCATTGGTTTCCTCCACCAACCACTACTACTCTACCCTGTCCTGTATTGATGTGGAGGTAGGTAGGAGGAAGCACAGCATGGGACCATAGAATGAATTATCAATTTCTCAGCATATTTCATTTAGGAAGCAAAGCTGGATGAACAGGCATTGGAGGAACATGTTTACTGCCTTCCAATACATGGATAGTTTTTCAGAACTATTTTATTTTCCAGGCACATTGATCTTTCTCCACCCACGTAAGTACTTTTTTGTACTATCCTCTCCAAGCAAATATTCTCCCATGTACATCCCTACATTGACAGCCAGTATTCTAACCTGTCCTATAAGCCCAAGCTATCATGGGGACATCATGGTACTTCATGCCGGCCTGGCTCACAGTACAGTGCAGTACAGAATGCCCATTGCTGACCTTGGGTAAGAAGAGAAAGGACCCATGATGTCACCAGAGCAGCCTTGGTTATGGTATATATTTTGGGAAAAAACAAAACAGGTGTATGTGGGGGGGATTCAGGGAGGAGGAAAGGACTTGGGGGCTGTTAACTGATACTTGTGTCCATTAACACCTGTTTGTATAAAATACTCTGTCACTTCCAGCTACTAGTGGAAAATAGCAAATGCTCTGTCCGTGACTAAGATTAATGATGATGACGTTGTTAAACTAAGTGCAGGCAAGGCCTCTATGTACTGTGATTGTGACTGTTATTATGACTGATGATGATCTCTGAGAAGAAGTGTCCTGCACCAGGTGCACTCACAACACACTGACTGTTCTGTTTTCATGAGGAGGTTGTGTGAGATTAAACAGCTCTTCCTAATTTACCTTGGGAAATGGTGGTCAAACACTAGAGAAGATGGGAAGGCATTATAGGGAAGCATGCCAAAGATCACCAGGAGCTGAAATTGGTTCAGACTTTGTGTGATTTGCAAGCTGAAAAAACCCAGTTCATGCAAATCTGTTTAACCATCTGAATGTGCTGTAGCTTTACCTAATTCTAATCCTCAAGACATGAAGCTATTTGATGTATGTAATATATTGGTGACATATAAATACAGTTTATATTATTATATTACTAATAAAACTAATATTATTATTATTATTATTAATAAAGCAAATCAGTTGACACCAGAACATACCAGAATATCTAAGTATGAGTCTCTCTTTTACTCCAAGGTGCTGCATCACAATAAATCCACCCTGACACACATATTTCATGTTATTTTATTTGTTATATTTTAATCGGTATGAATAATGACCCCAGATCTAGATAGATTCTTGTTGTTGTACTTGTTTATAAATTGTCTTATATTTATAGAGCATCAACATATTACACAGCGCCGTACAATAAATAGGATTTGTAGATGACAAACCTGAGTACATGACAAATGCAAGCAGACATAACTCCAAATGACACAGGAGAAGAGAACCCAGCCCAATCGACAAATATATTACATAATAGATCTTAATATATCTACTGCACGTTGTGTGATAAAGGTAGATTGATAGTTTTGATGACTTTTTATTACATAATTTCATATTAACGTGCGGATGTGCAATATTAATTTTTGCAATCCATTCTGGCTAGTTGTTATGATTTTGGGCTGCTTTCATTTCACAACAATAATTGGATTGTCTGTATTATAATTATTTCTAAAGAAAAAAAAAGTTTTCCTTTGAAAAGAAAAAAAAAAAAAAAGGAAAGGATTCTTCTTTAAACTAAATTATATTTTGTATTTTTTTCTTGGGAGGTGCTAGGGGGAGTACCTAAGTAATAAACAACATTCATTACCATAACAGTAATTACAACTACAATACTAATTTTGATATACAGTATTTACCAACATATCAATGGCAGATAACTTTTTTCAGAAATACCAGGAAAATGATGTATGGAAGTAAAGAATTGACACCCCTTTGGAGACCCCACCAAAGACTACCCCCGCCACCAAAATCCACAACTTTTTCAAAGCACTGGGTTCTTGCTTTCCAAGACCCCAACCGCTAAAACGAGCCAAACTTTCAAATTATAACCATAACAGAAGGGGTGGCTGGACGGGAAACTTTTTTTTTCCAAAAGGGGGCCTCTCACTTCTGTCTAGCCCCTTTTAACTTGTCCTATTCCTAATCCCCTCCTACCCCACGCTCCATACTAGCCCAGCCCCCTCTAGCATCACTACATTTTATTAACCCCCTAAGACCCCTGGACTAGGCCTAGCAACCTGTCATGTAGGCCCTGTGCCTAATTTCTTACGGCTACAGGCCTCTCTTTCATCAGTGAGGCTGGGTAATCCAGCAAACCTGGAATGGATTTCCTAAAAGTCATTAACTATTTGTTAGCAAATGTTTTTAATCCTGGACCAGATCTATTCCATGTTTGCTGGATCACCCAGCATCACTGATGAAAGTGTATTCTTTCCAGCCTTGGAGAGCTTTAATAAATCAGGGCCTATGTCTTAAAGTCTTCCAAGTTTCAACCATCCTGGAGGATCAGGAACAATGTGGGCTTTGTGTGTACAGTGCTTGTTCAATAACCTGTCACTGGAAACATTCATTCTAGTGACAATTTTCCTATGTGTGTACATACAGTAGCTGTAGTGGTGAATCACTAAACAAAGTTGCAGGACACCTGTACTGACACAGATTTTCACTTGAGACTGTAACAAAGAAACGGTCCCCAGCCATGATAACCTAGCATCTGTACACACGTTTAGAAAAGATATCTTTTTGGCTTGCAGCGAACACCAAACAGATAACCAAATGTAAACAATTGTATTTGTTCTCCTTTCACATACACATCAATTAGGTCTTGTTCAGGGAGAAAGTCGTCTCCGCAGCCTCTAGGCATAAACATGCCCTGCCTAATGCAAAATTCACTGTTAAATAGTGAATGAAGCTAGATGCATGTGTTTTATTAATGAACAATGTATTTATTGTTTAAGTGATTCTCCATACGCTGAACCTGCTTTGTTAGAGGCTACTGTGATAATACATTCTATTTGTAAATTTCATCATTATTCATTTTATTTAATCATTTTATGTGATGGGTTTATATACAGCTGTGAGATGGATGGCCAGCACTTGTTTATTCTACTGTCGCTGGAAACGATCACAAAGATTTCACTAACATCTGTACAGGACTTAGGACTGTCATGATGGAGCTGCCCGATGTAGAAGATGGTAGTACATATACACTATATAGCCAAACACATTTGGACGCCTCTTCAAATTATTTAGTTTAGGTGTCTGCCGTAAAGGTTACAGCATACAAAGACATTTGAGACCATTGGCAGCTCCATAAAGACATATTAAGGCTCAAGTGACATGCACAAAACCCTGACCCCAACCCTACTCAACACCTTCTGAATAATAGCACTGATTAAAAACCAGGTAAAAGTTCTACCAGCATCAGTGCCTCATAAATAGTGATGGGAGAACTCGCCTGAGTTCAGTTTGCTAGAGTTTTGGTGAACCTTATGACGGGCTCTTATAGCGCCTATGTGTACACACACCCTACCTGTAAAAGAAATGTTTTTTTTTACCAAGGCTATGCTCAGACTGGCTGTGAGGTTATAGTGAAGTTACTATGTGGTTACTGCTTCCTCATGGCACTGACCTACAGCTTCAGGAAGATGCTACATGTAGCGTCTTATCATTATTAATATATAGTATTTATATAGCACAAACAGTACGCAGCGCTGTACAAAGTCCATAGTTGTGTCACTAACTGTCCCTCAAAGGGGCTCACAATCTAATGTCCCTTCCATAGTCATCTGTTTTTAATACAGTCTACAGGCAATGTTTGGGGGAAGCCAATTACCCTAACTGCATGTTTTTGGATTGTGGGAGTAAACCGGAGTACCCAGAGGAAACCCACACAGAACCTGCAAACTTCATGCAGATAGTCCTGGCTGCGATTCTAACCTGGGAACCTAGTGCTGCAAAGGCCAGACGTCTGAGCCATCATGCTACCCAGTGGAGAAGGAATTGGGGCGTCAGTGAGTGATTCAGGACCACTTACTGATGCCCACGGTCAAGTCTGCAAGTGCTAGTTCTTTAACAACCAGTGCGGAGGTGCAGGCTGGCAAGGTTACAGACCTGCCTCAGGACCAAGTGATCCCATGTAACTCCCAGCAGCTAACACCTTGCTAACTTAGTCAGTGATTTGACAGCAAGTGGCAATTAAAAGTACTGTACCGCTCACTGCCACCTCCATTCATTCTTTTATAGCATCTTCTCAGGGGCAAAGTTGACTGGCAAGAGTAATTGGTAACAGCAGCCTTTTTGCCAGTGTGAACATAGCCTAAAGTACTTATCCTGCTGCCCAATATCCTCTTCACATCAGAAGTAGTGAATGGTTGGTCCTCTGCAAGCTGTGGTTCTTTTCACTGACCACTTTGTCATTATAGGACACTGTGGTGACATAGAGGTCAGCAGAAAGAAACACAGCAAAGGGGTCACAGGCATTTGACACTGCCAAGTGTTTATTATAAAGTTTTGGGCCAGAATTAAGATTGGAGGAATAGGCAGAGGTACAGGTGGGTATAAAGTCTTCTTTGCTGATGATGCTTTACTGCATTTTATTTATTTATTTTTTTCAATGCTAGTTGCATAGGTATATAGTAAGGCTGAAAAAATATATATATCCATCAAATTCAACCACTAAGGAAAATAGCATACTAAAAACCAGCATATCCCAGATAAAACCATATACACATAGTGGACCCATAGTGGATCCAAACCTATAAAGTACCAAATTCAATTTACTACAACAGGGTAAAAAGATTCCTTTCTGATCCCATGAGGCAAATGGAAGATCCCTGGATCTATAGTCTGTTGTCATTCTTTAATACTTTAATACCCAGTTATATCCTGTACTTCTAGAAAAGCTACCAACTTCTTCTTAAAGCAACCAAAAAAAACCTTCCTGAGGGAGCTAATTTTACATTTCCAAAGATCTTACTGTAAAAAATCCTTTCTTCATGCAGAGTTTAAACTTTCCTTGTCTTTAGTAATGACTTTAAAGTGAATAAGTGTGAAGCGAGTTCTCTGTATGGACCATTTATATAGGGAGATCATATCCCCCTAAATGCCTCGCTCTAAAAAAAACTTCAAAAATAACTTTGAGATGTACAGATTTGCAAAGCCGGGGTGTATAGAATACAGTAAACAAAACAGCTTCATAAAATAAATGACCAGGCAGACATCCGGTCCAAAGTGAAAGCAATACAAATCTAAGTGATCATGTGTTTTACAGCTGGACAGGGAGTAGCATAGTTACATAGCATGAAATAAGTTTTTGTTATTTTTTCCTGCAAAACTTTCACATCACTATTCTGTGAAATCTACTGTAAGCTGTTTTGTAGACAGTACTGGATCCTGTGTTATTCATAAAAAAATCTTTGATACCCCTACAGAAAAACCCTGCAAACAAGTCCTTTGTGTAGGAGGGTGACTCACTTCCTCTCTCGTTTTTTAGATTGCGGAATGTTTGCAGAGCTGCTAGCGTGTGTGAATGTGTACAGGATGTGCAGGAAACAGCATGTCATAGGGCAACTACAATATTCCTTGCTAGAAGAGCTGACAATCAAAGTTTCCTTTGAAACATTTGACAGATGTTTATTCGACAGCTTCAGTTGTGATGCTACTTGATTTTAAAGCCTATTTAAATCCTATTCTTAGGCATAAATTAACCTCCTCCTATTGCTTCTTTTTACCCCTTACTCACCTAAGCTTGCTGTCCAGGTTCATCACTGGTGCCATCTCTGGGTGCGGGTCATCAGTAATCCATTACTGTAGATGTGTCTGCACCTGCCAGTCCTTTATTAGCCCCTTCTGATGCCCTGTGATATGAATGCTAACATTCTGCCTCGAGATCCTTAGAGGACCCCGGCACTTGACAGCCAATAGGAAGTGTCCATGTCTCCACAAGAGAGGAGACTTGGGCCCGAAACAGATTACAGACTGTAGATATAGGTGAATAAAAAGGTAGTGGGGTTTTTCTTTTTATATGCCAGCAATTGGAGTTGAACTTTGACATCAGCATAGTACAATTCTCTTTTAAAGACCAACTCCTTTTTTTCCTTAACCTCCCTTTTTGAAACAGCCTCTTTTCCTGCTGCTTAAAATCAAGCAAATTTTATTGAGTATGATTTTTCCCCTTTTATTTCCTTTAGGATTTTTTTCCTTCAAAATGCTATTAGAAAATTATTCTTGGTTTATTCTTGTGTCACACCAATGGGTGGCGCTGTAATCTCAGGTAAAGTGTGTAAAAACTCCTCCTGACAGAAAGTTTGTTACACGCTTTACATGAGTTCACAGCGCCATCTACTGTTGGCAAACAATAATATTCTTATTATACTGTATTTATAAAAAGCTGACTTAATATGCAGTGCTGCAAATGACTGACAGATACAAACAATAACACAGTAATGCATAAAAGATCATTTAAGAGTGACCCACCATAACCAACAAGTAAAAAATACTTAAACCTATGAAAAAGATATACCGACTGAGTCCATCTGACTTTTATTTTCTCCATGCATCTATTTATTCACATTCATTTTCTTGGCATTTCTATTAGTTTCTGTTTCCTGCAGTCTTCTTGCTGGTTTGCTGACCTCAGGGGCCCTTCCTCTTCTTTTTCTCTGCAGCAGCTACAATTGGACCTTGCTTCTAGACAACACTTTGTAATATGATTATGGTGTACTGCATGATAAAGGGATAGAACACCTATTAGTTTTCTATGAAATGCTTTGTCCCCACTAGAGATCATTTGTGTTATAGAACATGAGAAAATCAGTTTTGATTTGACCTCCAAACCAGTGCTGATGTTATTACTGTATGTTGGCTGCCATTGTTTTTTTTTTGGTGCCAGTCACTGCCAGGCAACCAGCTTTAGGGCAACAAGTCTGCAATGACAGCATTTTTATTGCTATTAGTACAAGTTCCCTTTGAACTCTTCCATTCTTCAATTATGTCAACACTGTGGTACCTATTATTCAATATGCAAATTCCCCAACAAAACCTGACACCTACAATGACTTCAATGCATGAGTCATGAATTGTCTGTGGGGAGATAAAGAAGAAGGAAGCCATGTGAATTACAGCTCTCTAGGATGACTTTCTTTCTTAATAATGCTGCAGATGATATTCTCATACCTTTAATTGGCACAGCACCATCTAGTGGGAAAGGAAAGAATTCCTCACTTTGCAACAAATGGATGGCAGGTTGCCTTTATTTTTGTGGGGGAATAGGTGAATTTTTCTACATTTCATTAACTGGTAAAACTTAATGGAAATAAAAAAAAGAGTAAACACGCAATTCTCAAGGCTTTACCACAAGGGTAATAATCATTATTTCATTCAGGTGACTCATTTCTAAAAGTGAAGTTAGGCTAAAAATTTGGTTACTTTTTTAAAATAAGGATCCTTATACTAGTATGTTTTGTGACTTAAACCGATTTATAATGCTTTGTTGTGGTCATACCACGACTAAAAAAATGCAGCAGTGTGCTTTATTAATTTTCCTAAAACTATCAAAGAGAACTATCAAAGTCACATGTCCAGTAGGAAGAGAGAACAACTTATAGTTCTTCAGGCCTAATACTGTGGCCTACATTTAAAGAATGGGCTGCAAAATCGGCTATGGTATCGTGGTATTGGATAATGTTGTGCAGCATAATATAGGTATTTTATATTGGCTCATGATATTCTATCTAATATATAACTTATACATTTGCTCCTGACATGTCCAACATGTTTTGTGACATGTTTTGTACTTGTGCTATTAATACTTATTTGTATTTTATTTTTTTTATGTATTTATTTTTTTTTATATAATTTTCTGAGATACAATGAAAGTGTTCTACCTTTATTTTTAAGCACACTTCTAATATGTAGCTTTTAAATAGAGGTCCCCCTTCCAACTCTTTTCCTATGTGACAAATTGTCAAACCTCAAGTTTTATTTTAGATTTTGTTCCTTTCTCCTCGGTTTGCAAATATTAAAAGTACATTGCAACACACATGGGAACAAATGCTCTTGAGGCAGCCCTTAACTAGGTACATTCTTGCATACTTGGTGGGAATGCCTTCTACTTTTTGGTCCGAGGTATTTATCTTGTTGACCACCATTCTTCAACAACCAATTTCACCTTGTGCAACACATCCTTACTGCTGCCAAACTATGCATAGCTAAGTCTCCTTCCCATTAATTTTTAGGAGGTGAAGTGGTGTGTCTCCTGGATTCATGTCTAAGAAAAGAAGAGCTCAGCAATTGGACCGAATGAAAACATTCGACCTAATCTGGTCCCCATGTATCTCCTATTCCTTCCCATCTTCTTTTATTTGTGTCTTCTTGACGATGAAGCCTTGTTTGGGCCTTCCCTCAGTAGCATCAATTTCTCACTTTTTTTTTTTCTTTTTACCTCTCCCATATGTTTTGTCTTATTATTAATATTTATATAGTACCAGGATTTATATAGGATTTACATATTACGGTCTTCCACCTGGTACCAATCTTCTCCCGGTCTGTGGCCTAGACACATGCTTCCAGAAGATCTGGTGTTATTTTGAGATTCTCTGATCATTATACAGGTAGTCCCCCAGTTAAAAACATCCGACATACGGATGACTCCTAGATACCAACGAGGCTTCCCTGCTGGCTTGTGTGCAGGACGGAGGCTTGATGGAGGGAGGGGGTTTGGTTTGCAGGACTTTCAGAACAAATATTATGCTAAACACAGCTGAGGTTGTGGGTGATGAGCTTTAATGACCAAGACAAACTGTGCACTTTTTTCTTTTTGCATATCAAAGCACAGCTTGATCCAGAGGTTAATGAATGTCCATAATGAGGTCCAGGTTATGAGGTCCATAATATATATATATTTTTTTTGCTTTGTTTGTGATTAACTCACAGTGAGGATTTTATACAGTAACTGACACCACACTGCCGAATAATATGTTCAGACAAACATCTGTCCTAATTTCATTTATCAAAATAATGTACCTGATCTGACTTACATACAAATTCAACTTAAGAACAAACCTACATTCCCTATCTTGTATGAAATCCGGGGACTACCTGTATTTAATAAAAACGCTTTAAGGGGCGCTTTAATAAATAAGCTTTCTATGGGACTCCTATTTGTTCAATACTTCTATGACACTCCCAATGATGTGTGTTCAATAATGGTTTGGTTTATACTGTTCTTGTTATGTCTCTTGAAATTTTCCAAAAAAAACATTTGGAAAAAAATAAATTAATATAGTTCTCTATAGGAATATTAGAACATAGAAATATTAGAACATAGAAACATCCGAAGCTCTGTTAGAGAGATTTACCCTCACCTTCAATAAAATCTGACATGGGTTCTAGCCTTTCCCCTCTCTACTAAAGAAAACCATTTTTATTTCTGTCTGTGTTTTTGTTTAAGAGTTCCTCTCACTTCTTTTTGGTAAAATGTTGTCAATAGACCAGTAAAGGAGGTTATATTTCTGTAAGAAAGCTCCACATAGCACTAAAAACATAAAATGTGCTTTTATCTTTCCCTTCTCTTTCCACTCTCTTCTAGCTAAGACAAAAATGTTTTTTGGTGGATATATGCTCAAGATGAATTAGTTTGGCTTTGCGCTGAAAAAAGTGAACACCAATCATTGTTATTTCACAGGTCTGCCAATGATAACATCATAAAAGACATTGCTCTCACCTACAGGACAAACCATACTAATGGCTCCACCATCACTGCCCTACTACCTGAAGTGAGGAGAAAAAGACCAACCAAGTGCCCACTTACCCATGTGACAACTTAGCCTACATGCAAATACCTCTGCTTTATTTTGAGGAAGAGGAGTCACCTGCGGACCTTACCAGGAAGTATCAGTTATTTGTCTTTATTGCCCGTGGCCAAACAAAGCAGCAAGGTATGTACTCTGTATGGAGCAGCTTGTATTCACATCAACTGATAGTTGATGACAACTATGATCCATTAACGAACTCCCCTTTTACTTCATGCCTGATCGACACTTTGATAAATAACGCCATTTTTACATGCCCTGATCTCCCCTGTAATAAGCACTAGATAGCATTTGCTGTTTGCCACAATTAGATTTTTCTTAACACCCTTTTAACCACTTTTGCAGCTATTCACCTAAAAAAGAAGTTTAGAACAGTTCAGGTGAATGGCGCTTCTGAAAGCCATTGTAGTGGTATAAAGGTGATTGACAGAGGGTGAGTGTCAGGGGAGATGATTGATTGACATGGGTGATTGATGAGGAAATGATTGATAGGTATGAAATTGATTGACAGGGAGGTGACTGATAGGTATTTGGTTGATTGAAGTGTACCTAAACTCAGAAATTTCACTTTACATAAAAGGGTAGACAACCCTTAAAAATTCTGTTTGTTTGTTTTTTAGGTGAAACATCCTTTTTTTTATTACAAAAAAGGGTACAGCACTGCACCTATGTCTTGATCGCCTAGGCAATCAAGAATGAATGGGAGCGCAAAGTCTCCCAGGATACCTACGTCACGCATCCCAGGAGGCTCTTAGGTGCTCCTCCTGCGCATGCCCAAGCACCTCAAGGAGCCTTTTCGTGAGAAGAGAAAAATTTGCCACCAAGTTTTTCTTTCAATCTACGTCACCTGTTCTTGCACCTGGGTCGGGTGATATAGGAAGAAGAGGAGAAGATAGCGGCGCCCGGAGCGCCAGCTCGGAGATGGATACCGTGACGACCAGATGGAGGACACCTCCTGACCGCTGCGCTGCATTTTTTTTTTTTTTTTTTTTTAGGCATTTTTGAGTTTAGTTGATTGACAGTAGGTAAGTGACAAGAAAGGAGAGTGATTGATTATCAGGGGTGTGGGTACAGAGGTTTCTTTCCTACCTTGATATATAATAATAAATCTAAAAAATAAGAGCACCAATAAACAAAAAATGTGTATGTATAATCCTAATTACAGGAGAACATATTTAATGAAATAAATGTGTAAGATTTAGTTGCACACTTGGACAGGTGAGTTGCTAAAAAACAACTATTGATTAAAAATAGAAAGTTAAATAAAGAGAGAGCTGGACCAACTTCTACCTTTGTGTTCTCCTGCCCAATATATAATGCAATACAGTATACCGGCCGCTAGAGGGAGTACAACTTTAGTCTCCATTCACATTACCGGTGACCTTTAGTCGCCATTTTTCTCTAACGTGCCCTGTATATTATTACCTTACTGTCTAATAGCAGCCAATACTAAATCCCTTAGCATTTCCTGTCACTATGAAAACACCCTGCTGCCCCTTTCTGCTGATCAGTCCACACACCGCTCAGAACACGTCCAGCCTGCTGTCTCCTCCCATCACCAACCAGCCCTTCCCCCCAACACTGGGCTTTAAACACGTGGTTCCCGGGTGAGGAGAAGTAGTTGTCATAGGAATGATGTCCCCGCCTCCTTTCTTTCTATTGGCGGACATAAGCTAATGGGCGGAGATTTATAGCTCCAGTGACGTCACGGATGTGTTCTGCAGCTGCTGCAGGGACCGGTGTCAGGGATCGAACCGGCCAGGTAATGTCAGCTGGGTCTCTGCCATTAGATGGGGCAAGGACCGGGATCAGTGTGACAGGGCGGGGTCCTAGCACAGGGTGGTCACCATTAGGGGGGAGTACAGTCTGATGCTCAGTGGCTATGGATTTATCAGGTCTGATCCATCACTGCAATACAATATGTTGTGGGCTGGTTTAGTGCTTTGGGTGGCACAGCATAGCAATATATTTCAGTTTTTATGCTTTTGCAATTGTTCTGCAGTTTATTAAGTAAAATCAATGACATTTCAGCTTAGATCCAGTCCAAGAAATAATTAAAGGATCCATGGTGGCCAAAGCCCAGCAGAAAAGTATTTCTTGTAATTGTAGATTGCATTGTATAGGACTGACCTAGATAAGAAGGACAGTACTCTGATATTAGCTGTGTGTCTGACTACATCTACTTTAACTTTAAGATTCCTAAAGGAAATCGGAGGTCGGAGTGCCGGGTGTCAGTCTCGCTTCCTGTCAGTGATTGACAGGTGACATGGCCCATCATTACTAGCACCCTGCACGTACTTCATCATCCCCGGGAGGATGGGGGCGCTCACAAGCCGGCAGCACGCAGGTGTTGAAGAGGTGGACATGCCGTCAAATTCCGTCTACAGATACCCCCCGAAATCCGGTGAGTGCTGGCCACACATCTGGGGCCACTTACATATCCACGCCATGCACAGGCTCCAATCACAAAACTTACACAAGAATAAAGATCGGTATTGTCAGACATGTGATCGTCACATTGTACAGCGCTGAGGAATGTTGGCACTTTATAAAGAAAAGATAATTAAATCTCACGGACTGAAACGATCACTTTCTTTTCATAAGGACCCTGTCCTGTTATGGAGCCTTCTATATAGATCAGGGATCCTCCGGAACCTTGAGCAATCTGTACCTCTCAGGTCAGTTTAGGTGAGGGTGTAAGGCTGACATTCTTCCCACTGGCCAGCAATGTAAGTGACATTCTTCCTACTGACCTCCACACTAATATACCGTGATCTATGGATATAGTAATTATAGCCGGGGGTTCCCTGAGGACCTGAACGTTTTTTTAAGGGTTCCTCCTTGTTGTAAAGGTCCAGAAACACTGATAGATTGTGCATAGTCATAAATCCAAAATGTATTTTATAAAGCAGTGAATCTGACGTTCACTGAAACATTCTCAGGTAGAGAATCCGTTCGTACCATTGAAACACATGGTCATGGAAAATTCTCCACCAGGGAATGTCATATTCACGGCTTTATAATAGATCCCTTTATATCCGTCTGCCTTATATTATACAGTGCAAATATTTATTGCTCTTTCCATATCATAAAAAGTTTCCTCTTCTGTTATTTAGAATTCCATCTACTGTATATAGCTGACATGATATAGTGAAATAATAATGCAATAGGAAGATGTATAGTGAATGTATGCTGTTCCTTCTTCTGACATATAACAGATAAAAAATATCTGTGTTTATGTATGTAGAATTTTTATTTTGGAAAGTTCATATATACATATCTATCTCTCTATATAGCTATATCTGTATATTATGTATATATTATATATATTATATAAAATGACCCCGAGATGATCCATGCAATGGCTGTGCAGCAAGTACCGTCTCTTGTGACTGCAGTGTCCTTGAATACGGTTACATAAAAAAAGTTTGCATTGAATAGTTAGTCTGCATTCCCATCTTCACATCAGAGAGCCTTTGGTAGATAATTGAATAAACCAGATCATATTTTAGCTTTGAAGTCTTGTAATTAATTCTTGATGTGCTTATTTCTTAGCCAGCGTTCTTTATTAGTCATAAATCACCGTCTTTTTCTACTCGGTAATTGGCTGTATAGTTTATTACGGTATATATGTGTAAAAGGAAGCAAACTCTGCATGTTTATTATTAATAATAATAAACAGGATTTATATAGCGCCAACATATTACGTAGCGCTGTACATTAAATAGGGGTTGCAAATGACAGACAGATGCAGACAGTGACACAGGAGGAGGAGAGGACCCTGCCCTGAAGAGCTTACAATCTAGAATATATATATAAATATATATTAGAAAGAAGATTATACATCCTTATTTTTTCTGATATTATACGCAGCTACCGATCACACATATTTCAGAGTCATGTTGGCTGGGACTTGAATGCGTGGGGTTTGGCTATACTTTTTTTTTTTTGCATTGGGGTTTATATAACGAAGGATAAAATGAAATATACAGTATGTTGTATCTTACAAGAAACATGATACATCATGGATAACTTCACCCTCAGTTTCCTGTTCCTATCTCAGGACGTTACCAAATGGTTACTAGAGCCAAGACGTAGGAAAGTCATACTCACGTGTTTGGCAAAGCTGATTTATGTCCATAGAAGCCTCTTTCATAGCTTTATTTATAGCTGATTTCAAGATAAAAGATGTAGTTAAATACATATCCTGGGGCTGTTTTACCTTCCAAAGGATTTGTCTTTCTTTCCACCCAGCCATGAGATTTATACAGGCCTGCAGCATGGGCTCCAACTTTCTCAGCCACCATTGGAGTAATACAGATCACCCAGCCTTCTCTGGTCTGTGATTGGATAATAAAGGAGCAGTAGCTGATTGCTTTAGTTATCTCTTTACTCATCCCTACAGTCAGTAAGTTTCTTCCATGCCCCAAGTGCTGCCACTCCCAGACTTTTTTCTGTTATATAGCGGATAAAAAGAAGTCAAATTGGATACCAAAAAATCCATGTATTTTATTCAGCATTAAGCTCCTGCTGTATAATACTATGTTTAACATTTCAACTTAAATGTGATAATATACATCCTGTAATTAATTTTTATTGATTTATTGCTGATCTAAATTGGATTGGTGAACATCAGTCTTGTAATATAGAAGTAACCTCGTGTTAAAGAATTCTCATCCTCAGGATCTTTCATGGGCGCTGGCATGTGGATGGAGAAATAGTAACGTGTGACAGTAGATGTGATGGAGAGAGAAGCTAGAACATCTCAGCGGTGTGTCTGCATAGTGTGTGACTGCATTAGCCTGCTGCATCAGCCCTGCAGAGTGTCGTACAGGGGCCGGAGTCTCCGCAGCGCTCTTGTCATTTAATCAGTGTCTGCTGAGCACACGCTGTCATTTCACATGAGCCGCCAGTTCAATTTACTCTCCGTACACTGACCAGACATAGAAAGCGTTTCAGATTTATGTCACGGAGGCTGACAGCGACCCGTACATGTGTGTTACTTGGATAGGGTGTCCTGCCTAATAAAGGTCACAGCGTCTTATAAATAATATGATTTTGCAAAAAAACAAGGCTTTGATACACCAGCCGATTTTAACTTCCAATCTGAACAGCGATCCCATAATTGAATGCAAGTAACCGGTCAGTCAAATGTGTTAGTAAATATTAAACAAATGCAAGCAAATCCTAAGAGTTCCCATCTATCCCACCCTAATCAGAATATGGTTTAGGCATGTGCCGTGTTTTGAGTCCTCTACTTAAACAGTTACTGATTGGTCACCGCTCAGACTGAAAAGTCCGATCGATTTGACTGGTCATTTAAGGTCTCCTTAAAAAAGACCCTCATGATGGATTTGCAGCGCTGTCAGCGTATTCAGGTTAGTTTATGTTCCGGTAGTTCTATCCCCACCTCCTCCTAAGGCCTGATCATTCAATGCACCTCCACCTCCGCTGTTTAATAATGCAGACCATCCAGAAAGCAGCTTGCATGAATAATGCATTGTGCAGAGAAAGGCCTTGGATTTTTATGAGTGTTAAATTGTTTTATGCCAACCATTAACTCTTTCCATGTAAAAGTCTGTTCTGTCGCAGGAAGGGGGTGCCAGTCAGTGGTCACTTCACAAGTAATCTACGTGAGTAGCACACTCCTGGAGCAGACGGTGAATTATGATTAATGCATTCTGGACTTTAGATGCTTGACAGGTCTTGCAGCATGGATTATTCATAAGAAGTCTTTGTCAGCATTTCATTCCTCCAAAATAACTTTTCTTCTCGTGACTGTTCATGCATATATCACAGGATGTAGGGAAGGCTATCACAGGAGAGGAGAGAAGTGATTCACTTCATTTAAATCTAAATGCATATGGAAGAATTGTGGTCTAAAAGCAAAAAGTTTCTTCTTGGCCAATAAATCACTGGTGATGATAGCACTTCCTATGTTTTCTGCAATGGTTATAATGAACAAATGGACCTGTACATTGGAGAAATGTGCATATGTTGCAAATGTGTACGTAATGGGCCTGATTTAATAAAGCTCTCCTAGACTGGAGAGGAGAGACCATCATGGAAGAACTTGAATAATCCAGCATGAAGGGATATATAGCTATTATTTGCCAAATGTTTTCAATCCTGGACTAAATCTATTCCAGTGAAATATTGATAAAGCAGGCCCAATATGTTTTTCTTTTAGTATTAATATTAATAATAATAATAAACAGGATTTATATAGCGCAAACATATTACGCAGTGCTGTACATTAAATGACATACAGTGACACGGGAGGAGGAGAGGACCCTGCCCCAAAGAGCTTACAATCTAGGAGGTGGGGGAAGTATAACACAATTAGTTAAAAAAGTGCATAGTGTGAATGGGTCCCTAAGGAGTATCTACCCCCCTCCCGGTTCAATGGAATGGAATACACCCCCCAAAACAAAGCCACTGGTTGTAAGCATTCCACACTTTACTCAAAATCAAGAAAGGGTTTAAATATACCTTAGGGGGCCCTCAAACAGTTGCTTTTCTAACACAATTAATATTCGTTAGCTTTTAGCCTGAGCAACCTTTCTAATCACTCAAAGAAACAAATATGTCTAGCAAGGGCTCCAGAAACATTTGCCTCATCATTGCTAAGGTGCGTCTGCAAACATACTTGATTGTAAGTAGGTAAGAGGGCATGGGCAGGTAGATCAACTTTTCTTATAAAAATATTACAAAATCAAGTAATCATGGAGGTATAAGTCAATTCATAACCCTTTCTTTCCTGATGGGTAATGCTTCACCCTTCTTGGTACTTTACCTTGACCCCCTTCCCTAGTGCCTAGCTTTAAGCCCCCCACCTAGTGCCAAACCTTAACTCCTTCATTCCTGGTTTCTAAAGCTTACCACCCCAACCTGCACCCTAGTACCTAACCCCAACCCCCTGCAAGAGGAACTAAACTGAAAACTGACAAAAAAACACTTATCTTCAATTCCTCAGGGCAGTCTGATCAGTCCGGGGGTGTCTTGCATTGCATCTTCTCTTCTTTTTCCTGATTCTTTATCCTACTTCACCTGACCAAGGCGCAAGATTGGGTGACGTAGGATGAAAAAAAAACAAAACACTGCGCATGCGTGAGATCGGCAAATTTTTCACTTTGCCCGAAAAGGCTCCTTCTGCGCATGCCTGAAATGCTTGGGCATGCACAGAATGAGCACCCAAGAGCCTGCCTGGATGCGTGACGTAGGTATCCCGGGAGGCTTTGCGCTCCTATTCATTCGCAGGCGATCGAGATTTACGGGTTGGTGCTGCACCCTTTTTTTTTTTTTAAAAAAAGGATGTTGCACCTAAAAAAACAAAAAACAACAGAATTTTTACCTTACATAAAAGGGTTGTCTACCGTTTTATGTGAAGTGAAAATTGTGAGTTTAGGTACGCTTTAGGCTGAGGTTAGCCTACCCAAAATCTAACCCCCCAGAACAGCCTACCCTTAGCCTACCAGGTAGGACAGTTTGATGGGTAGGCTATTTCAACAGGGCTGCAGCCCTGCCATTCCTTTATACAGTGCTATACATGTTAGAACATGTTTTACTTTGTATTTTTGTTTCCCTGTTATTCGTCTGAACATTATAACAAATATTGGCGTGTAAAATACCGTTCTTCTCCACTTTTTCTATATGCATGTTGTTGCTGGTATCTAATGCCCCATGCTAGACCTTCTCACTTTCTCTCTTGTTGTTTTTCCTAGGTAGTTACTTTGCCAGCCACTTTATCATGGGTGGAGAAAAGTTTGAATCCAGCCATCCAGAAGGCTACCTGTTTGGGGAAAACAGTGACCTGAACTTCTTAGGCAGCCGCCCTGTCACGGTACGTATATGTATGCCGTTATTTCATCATAGTTTATGTGTACATCTGCGTTTCCATTTTTAAAGAACATCTTTTCATCACAATAAATCATTCAGACAGTACGCATGTAATATGTTTTTTATAGCCATTGATTCATACCAAGTCATTTTACACCTCCACCCTCTGTCTTTACAATTCTGTGCTCCCTCCCTCCTATGCCAGGCTGTGTTCCGGGGGCATACCAGGATACCACCGCCTTCTTTGTAGAGGGATGGAGCACAGTGCTCACACGTGTATGGCTAATCCCCCACACATGTGTCATTAACTCTCCCTACTACTACTGCACACGGAGGTGATTAAGTCATCTGCTTTTATACCACTCGGGATCTTTTAATTCAATAAGGCATCACATCATGCATGCACACATACAGCTGGAAATGTCATTTGTGTGTTGTCAATGTTGAAATGGTATTACTATCCCTACACTGACACAATCTTCTTACCTCTTGCTGTCACATACAATTAACCCCTGCTGCCTTGATTGCAGCTATTGCTGATAATTCATTGGAGCACAGGGTTAAACCAATTATAACATGTAGGGTTACTAGCTCATCTGTTATAAGATCTGATGAAATATGCATGCTTCTGGCACTGGTCCACCCCCAGCATCTCTCCTGTATGTAAGAGTTGACATTTAAAGCTGAATCATTTTTGAGCAGGAAGCTTTTTGTATTCTCTACAGAGTTTAGTTCTGCTAATTCTTTTTATTGGCTTTTAAAACATAGCTTTATATCATTTCTGGGTGTTACAGAATGTACTGGTATATTCTTGCTGCCATACATTGGTGAACACTACGGCCTGGCTTTGTTTAATAAAATGCTGTTTCTTTGTGATCGTTTGCGTTTAATAAAACATACAAGGCGGTTTATACTTATGGTGGTGAAATATTAAAGAAGTGCAGCTTCATTGCAGAAACAATGGATTGTATTGTCCCAATGTAGTACTGTGTTAAAATAGCCATTTTACATGGTCTGGCCGGACAACCTAAAGCAGCAAAGAAGACCTGCAACATTTTATACAACATATGAGCGCTGTATGTGTGTTGTAGTGCAGCGTTTGGCATTTACTGTATGTGTATGTTGTGTTTAAAATGAATACATGAATAGTGATGCACAATTACGTGTGTTGTGCTGAGCAGAAGGCACCATGGTGTGCTGGCTATTGTGTGTTCCTCTGCTGTGGTCCTTCTAATACCACCTAAGGCTGGCAAAAATTGTCATTGGAAAGGATCTTTTCCAATAACAAAAGACTGCACGATGCATGAGCGAGCACTGAACATACAGTGCTATTCTGCTCTATGGAGAGGGGAGGTGGAGAATGATGGAGCGGCACCCCGCTGTGCTCTCTCCTCTTCACTTTCATTATGATCGTTCCTTGTCTGTGGATCCGCCAGGATAGTCGTCCGGATGACTAGCGCTGTACACATGCCAGATTCTCGGCTGATATCAGACGAGAATCATCTTACGTGTGTACATAGCCTAAGTGACTTCTATCACTGGAAAGGTGCAACAAAATTGGTGCATCCTTCTCAAAGTCCAGGCATTAATCTATTATCGCTTCTGACATTCAGGAGGTAACGGTAAAATTGTAAAGGATTTGTTTTGCTTCCCAGTGTGGTTAGTTAAGTTGCTACCAATCCTGGGTGATATCTTATGCTGATAGCCAAATGCAGCCCTCGTGTAGACACTTCCATTACAAATTAATTGATGGTTACATTTGATCAGCTATTTATCTCCTCTTAACTTGTTTTTGACCTGCTTTAGCATTTCTGTAGACTTGTATGAAGAGTGTAGCAGTCAAAAAATGGTCCAAAGTGACTTTATTTGTTCACATGAAAGAGTTAAAAATATGCACACATTGTACAATAATGACATTATCACTTTTTATCGTAGAAAAGGAAAATATTGGAAACAGAAAAAATCCAATTCAGATATGTGTTACTGTTTGTTTTTCCACATATTCAAGACTTCTCTGCACGTAAGCTTATGTTAGCACACATGTTTTGGTGCATTGATGTGCACTGCGTTAAAATAACACAAGTGTACCCTTCCAGTGATAATTTTAAAAATTTGTGTTCTGCCACAGTGATAATCACCAGGACATTCAGCGAAGGAAAATCTCCACTCAGGCTGATGGATGTATTAAACCTTTCATACTCCGAAACGAAATCCAAACATCCTACCAGAAAAAAAAAAAAAAGAGTTTAGACTTTTACGTATATTTTATCAGATCAAATCCAAGATATCCCAGTGACGTTAAAATTTACAGCTTATAAATGTGATGTCTTTACCCAGCTTAGTAAAAGGTTACTGAAATGTCTGTGGGCATATAGTAATCTGTGCGGGAGCTCCCTGGTCAACTAATTAAAGTTTCTGTAGGTCACGTTGGATTTCCTTGTACAGTTGCTAATTGTTTTATCAGCGCCAGCGTTGTCTGCAAGGTACATGGAGTCACTTGGTTAGTGTATGAATGTTTATATATCAGTCGTTCTAAAGCAGCGTTTCTCACCCAGGGTTCTGTAGAACCCTAAGAATCCTCCAAAGGTTTCTCGGGGTTCCTTAAACAATTTGTGACCCTCAGGTCAGGTTAAAGCAGAACTAAACTCAAAATAAAAAAAACACACTCGCCTTTATTCCCGCAGACTTGGTGACCCATCGGGAGGTTTCTTCATTTGGGGCCTGCCTCGTCACGGTATCCTTCTTCCTCTGCGCTGGACGCTGCCATCTTTTTCACATTCTTCTGGGTTCTTCTTCGTATGTTTCTCTATCTTGCACTGCGCAAGCCTGAGATCGGTTGACGTAGATGGGGAAAAGATTGGCAATCTCATATTAAAGAAAGGGCTCCTGCCAGATCGGGCATGCACAGAAGGAGCAGCCAAGAGCCTCCTTGGGTGCATGACGTAGTTATCCCGGGAGGGAATCAAGATAGAAAGAAAAGGTGCTGCACCCTTTTTTTTAATAGTGCGTTTTACTTAAAAAAATAAAATAAAATTTTTACTTCATATAAAAGGGTTGCCCGCTTTACGTGACACCAATGATCTATTTGGCTATCTGTAACGCTGACATTCTTCCCAGTGACCAGCAATGTAAGAAGCATTCTTCACACTGACCACCATGCTAATGCAATATGCAATAGTATACAATTAATTCAATGACTTTCTCAATGCAGCTTGAATGCCTATATATATGTATGAATTTGTGATTGGTTTAGGTACAAGTGATACCTCAATTTAAAGTAACACTTCAATTTAAAGTATTGAATGATACACATGTATCGATCTAAAATACACTGTATCGATCTAAAATACAGTCTGTTAACTACATATTTAAACTATAACTGGATCTTGGTTATGATCCCTGACACACATGAAAATATTTGTTTAATGGGTGAGACTTTATTGAAAAAAAATCATCACATTATGGCAGAGACAAAATTTAAACATTCATAAATTGGATCTTTGATCAGTTTCATCACATGACTGATTATGATAATATGATATAATATAATATATTGATACATGTGTAGGGATACTACAGACCTGATAACTAGATTGGGTGACATTCTTATGCTTGTGGGTGGCCCTGATTCTGCCAGCCAGCTAGTGACCCGATGGTTAAAAAATAAATAATCAGAATTAATCAGACAGAGCTGACTTGGGCTACTTTAAATTAAACTCTTTTGCTCTCTATTACGAGTACAAATAAGCAATCGGCATGCTTTAGCTATCCCTCAGGCTCCAACTCACAACATGCTGTTAATAATGTTCTTGCAGACTTTAGCGAGGCAGTGATGTAAGCGTATTACTTAAAATAGAACCTAAGCCAAAGCTATTTTTTCACTTTTTATTATAGTGGGAATAAATAGAAATTCCATTTGGTTTTTTATTACTGTTTGTGATCCCTCTGGTGAGTATTCCTTTCTGTTATGGGCTCATTTAAAATGAAGAACAGATATCTACTCTCCTGTATACATTACTTTGCAATGCCCAGAGCAGCCCACCTCATTCATAAAAATTGGGCTATGGTACTTAGCTGGCAGTGCCCCAAGGAGTACCATTTGTTTAATGGGGGAGAGTCGGTCATGTGACTCTTTTCTGCCTCTAGTATCTGATGATACCCATGTACATTGGATGTGAGATTATTATAACAAGCAAACTTTCCTATTGTGTAATACTTCCCCACCTCTTAGATTGTAAGCTCTTTGGGCCAGGGTCCTCCCCTCCTCCTGTGTCACTCTCTGTTTTTGTCTGTCATTTGCAACCCCTATTTAATGTACAGCGCTGCATAATATGTTGGTGCTATATAAATCCTGTTTATTAATAATAATAATAATAATAATAATAATTAATAATAACACAATGTGCGTTGCATTTACCATGCTCCTTAATTTTCATCGGGCCCTTAGCATACAACTATGGACAAGAAACTTTGCACCTGCTTTAATATCTTTAGCAGAGCACCACACGTGTTTCTTATTGCATGTGTTGTGCCTGGGGGTCAGATGTGTTTTGTTTTGTCTGTGCATGGAGTGCCAAGTGACATGGGATCATTCATACACTGCACCTAAATGTGAATGTGGAAATAATAGGATTCCAGATTTGGGGAAAGGGTGCAGGTTAATCCTTATTCTTTTGTCCAGGTCTGAACAGGACATTCCCATTGTTGTCATATATCTTCATCACATTGCTTAGATATGAGACACAAATTCATTTGTATTAATATATCATTACATGTATTTTTTTTAATGGAAGCGGTGTTAAGTGCTCGGATTTGACCAGGGATTAACATTTTGCAATCCCTGCACAGCAGGACCAGTGTGTGAAAGCTTCCTAGATTTAAGTATGAAACCAATCTGTTCATGTGCTGATAAGAAGATGCTGATAGAAAAGAAATGAGATGCTTTTCTTTTTGCTGTCCAATCAAAGATGGCGGGTTCGGGAGGACCTGGGTTTAGGGGAAGTGGGTTAAGTGATACTTGCCATCAGACTGAGGACATCTAATGGCAGAGAAAAAGTACACCAAGGAACATCTCTGAGTTGAAAATGAGAATTGCAGCAAAATCTGGGTTTATTATGTTATTCTTTTTAGCTTGATACTTTTGGCTGGAGTTCTGTTTTAAGGTAACTTTCTTTACAAGAAAATAAATGACTGCTCTTGTAATTGGAATTGTTCAGTCTTTTTAATAGTGTAAACATAAACAATGAGAACAGTTTATGTTAATCATATAAATGTGTCAATGTTTTAATAACGCGTTCTCTATATAGTTTGTATTTAGAATTGCATATTTCAACTTTGTGAGTCCTCTGACTCATTGAAAACAGCAAGCTCTTTATGTGGAAGAAGCTTATATCATCACAAGTCGTAAAAGTTGAACTTCTTATTAAAAACAAGATGTAATATAGTACTCATAAGTGCATCAGCCTGTACAGTTTTATTTTCTTGGTCGCTGCAAATACCTACAAATATCCCTTGAGGCTGATAGTGAAATTCACCAGCTACCAGTGATTGGGTGACAACAATGCAGCACACCTCCTGAATTCAGAGTAGAGTTGCCACTCTTATGTGGGCTGTGTCTGCTCTATGGTGGAAAAGTATTGCACAAAACATGGTCATCAGTACTTTTACTTCCGATTTGCTAGCCTGTAGCCTATAAATCTGCATCTGCCCATGAAGTCCCACCCACAGATTTCTGGACTGATAGCATTGCCCCTGTGGTTGAAGCCCTCCAGTGCCATGTGCAACGTCTGGGAAGGGGAGCGTGTGAGACAAATTGGTGCAGTTAGGAAAGGTAAAAGAGTAATTTTGTTTTTCTTTATGAGGCCTGTGGATCAGATGATAAATTTATTTTGGTTTTAGTGTCAAACAAGAACCTTTAATTGTACTTTAAAATGGAACTACAGCCATGTTATCCATAACATCCAGTAACTCTGATCTTGTTTCTGCCTCTCGAGTCGATATGGTTAGCCTGGCATGTGGGCCCGAGTACAAGTAACACAGATATTTCAGCTCTGAAAAGTGGAGGCCCGGGAAGATATAAATTAGGAACAAGCTTGTAAAATGTGGAAGTGATTTCAAAAACGTCCATCCAATATGAAGCAACAGGTTAATTTTATTGGTATGTTAGCTGGCTCAGAGGTTAGCACTCTGGCCTTTGCAGCGCTAGATCCTAGGTTAAAATCTCAGCCAGAACATTATCTACATGGAGTTTGCAGGTTCTTCTCGTGTTTGCGTGGGTTTCCCGGGTACTCCAGTTTCCTCCTACATTTCAAAAACATGCAGTTAAGTTATTTGTCTTCCCCCAAAGTCGACCTTAGACTGTCCTAATGAAATATGACTATGATAGGAACATTGTGAGCTCCTTTGAGGGACAGCTAGTGATATGACTATGGACTTTGTACAGTGCTGTGTAATATGTTGGCGCTATAGAAATACTGTGTAATATTAATAATGTTAGTGGGCTGCACATGCCCGCCTTTCCTTTATTTGTTTGCTGTTCCAAACATTTGCTTGGATTAGAGGAGGGGGAAGTGTAAGCTCCATCTCCCCATGTCGAATTACCATAGGGCTGAGGACTGTAAAACTGTCCCCTTGTGACAGAGAAGAGCCAGACACCAAGCACCATGGCACACAGCTTTATAATGAAAGCTCCAGTGATTGAATGGAGTAACAGGAGTGCAGGGAAATGTATTATGGGTTGGGGGTGAGGAATGTTAAAACAAACCTGTTTCTTTGAGCAATGCACAGGTTTCCTTTCAATGACAAGTTCAGTAACTGGTGCCCCCAGCCTTCTCAATACACTAACTATATATAACAATTGTTGTGTATATATTTATATATATATATATTTATAGATAGATAGATATACACACTGTATAACAGTGTTTCCCCAAACAGTGTAGAGAGTCTGTTTTTTTATAGTAAGTCCCTTATTCCTGTCACTGCAATAATAGTTCACATTTTGTGGTCACTGAATATACACTCCTTCCCCTTTTCACCCAGATCTATAATATTATTGAACATACTAATAAATATAATACAGCTAATGAAAAATGTACCTATTTCAAAGGGGCAGTAGGCTGTTTGGTATTTATATGCAAATAATGAGATTTTTCTGTTTCCATCAAAGGCATAGATCACCATATTTATAAAGTGTTGATCAGTGCCCACATTAAAGTCAATGGCCACTGAGCACTATTTTTTATGCAGGATTGCCACTTGTAAAAGCAGCAAACAGTTACTCCATTTAAAGTAATAGAGCTTCTAATAGCCAATTTAGGATCAATTTGTTATCACAATCAAATCCCTGATCATCACAGTATTATATGACATACTCTATGGCATTATAGCCACTTCTTTATAAATAGGCTGCAAAGATATTGTAAGGCAGGACAGTAAAGTGATATTCTAAACAGGATTTTATTTATGTTTTTCTTACATCACTATACACAGCAGCAAGATAGAGAAGATCAATACCTATGAGAACACTACCACTATCGGACCGGCTGCTTGGCATTCATCTGGGAAAATGAAATAGACTGTCACTTAAAATGCGGCCATATGTTGCTGTCCATATTTATTTTCTCATTGTACAACACAAAGCCAGTGCATCCCAGTCTCCACTTGTGTAACCATTCTGCTTTGATGTCCTAGATCTCAAAAGCTGAAAGCATTTTAGCAAAGAAGTCACGTTGTCATTTTTATTTACATGTAAACACTGCAGCAGAGTCCATGCACCATGCAGTCCTGTAGCATCGGGAAGATTTGAAAGGCAGAATGAGATATCTGGTGGAGTTACTGAACTAACCTGATTTTTTATCTATAAACATGATTTACATATGAGACAAGTGCTGCAGGATTCTTTGCTATTTTTGGCTAGTTGGCTGGGACTGACCTGAATTGTGAGCAATCCTAAGGGCTCGCCCTCATCTGTGCCTGCAGCAGAATTTTTCTTTCTACAATAGTTTTGTAGCCAGGGCTGTGTCTACCATACATAAAAGGGTGACAGTTGCCCCTGCACCCAGTCAACAGGAGCCGCCATGGCTTTTGTTTGCTGCCTATATCCAGCTTTATTCATGACGATGGCCCTCCTTATGTCTGAGCCTGTCAGATGTGCTGCATGACACAAGGACGACGCATTCCACTTATATGGCTGACCCCCAATACCCTGGGCATTATGGAAAAGAAACCGATAATCCCAAAATGGACTTATTACAATCTTGTTTCAGAGCCTTTTTTCGGAGGACATCATACGCATTTGCATTACCATTACCTTCACTAAAAGTGTTACTGCGGGTAGGGAAGAGATGTGGTAGTATCTGGGGAAAGTGATATGGGGTCCACCAAATGCTTTTATGCCCAGGTGTCTTTATATAGCCTTGCTTGTAGCTTACAGTCATAAAAAGTAAGCTAAGTACTTGTAAAAGAAATGTAACAATACTTATCAGTCCTGCCTACTCTTTCTCAACAATCTTTTTCATCTGACTTTTATGGTTGTGCCGGGTGCTGTGCCCTTGCTATGCACTGGGTTTCCACACACCAGCCCCTTTGTGTCACACTTACCTTTTCTTTGATAAAGCGCAGGAATCTCTCTCCTGCACATGCAGGCGGCTCTGACCCTGGAAGTTTTTAGCTCATCCACATTTTATCAGTTTCGCCCATCCCGCTGGCCAATCAGGAAATAGCCTCTTTATTATCTCTGGCTTTTTAGCTAGCTTAGCACTCAGTGTTCGTGCAAAGTGTCTCCACTGGTGCGGAGCCCCCTAGCTCTGCTGAGCATTTCCTCTACACCTGCTGTTTAATTCAGCTCTCTCCCTGTCCAGCTCCCGTGTTGTCCAGTCAGTTGTTTCCCAGTCTGTTGTTTCCCGGTCAGTTCTCTTGTGCTGTTTCAGTGTTCCTCCCTTTCTGTGGTGTCACCTGTGCCTCCTGTCGCTTCCTGTGTTTCCTGTGTTCCCTGTATCTGCAGTGGCCCCTGTGTCTCCAGTGTCTGTTTCCTGGGTCCCTGGTATTTGACCCCTGGCTTGTGACCTGACCTCTCTTGATTGCTGCCTGCCCGGACCCTGGCATTCCTTGCCAATTATTTTTCCTAGTGATTTTGTACCATGTCTCCACCCTTTTGGGCCCAAGGACCGCAACCTGGCAGTAACCAGCAGTGCAACATCCTCACCACTAGAGGCTCTGGAGAAAACCTGGTTACTACTTAGCCTTGGCCCTTCTTAGGGCTCACACCACTTCCGTGCAAGCCGTAGCACCCCCTAGTGGCCCTGTCTCCGCAAGCGTGACACTATGGTTGTAAAAAACTAGGAGGGGGGATGCAATCACAACATACAGAGGTGAACACGGGTCTCCGACACTTCTGTATTGTCGAACGCTTCAAATGCTTTGATTGGTGGAGCTCTGCAATGGCTGTTTTAGTTTTTTTAGTTTCATTAAAACTTTTATATAAAAAAATCCCATCCTGGCATTCGTGGAAATAATGAATGCCCTTGTGTTGGTAGGAGTAAAAAAAATTCTTCAGTGATGGGTGGGGGTGTCACATCTTCTATATTCATTGATTACTTTCCTCTGTTAGGTTCCGCAGAGTCATGGCCAGTACTATAAAGTCATCATTGGGCATTCTTCTTATTAGTCTCTGTAATAGATTTACAGGTACAGCAACTCCCTATAATGTGCTGTAAGAAAGCTGTGCATGCGGTGCATTCTCATTATAGGGGCCAATAACTCCAGCAAGGAGCTATAAGTTACCCAAGGTACAGAGTTTAGTGTCTGCTGGTCTCCAGTTTTTAGAGCTGTTTTTTGACGTACATGGAACATTTCCTGGTAGCTTTGCTTATTTAAGCAAAAATGTGTACAGTATCCAGATCTCAAGTTCCATTTGTTTTGTACTAGAAAGAAAATGAAAACCGGATGGCTTGCTGCTGACAACACATGTACTTGTTTTCATCAAGTTAAGGAATGCAGACATTGTATTTTGGGCAGGAAAATGTTTAGTTGTGTGGTTGTGCCTGCCGTTTGTGAACTTCAGCACACTGCAGAAACTACTGATCACAGATTGTTGAGCCACAAGCAGATTTTTATTCTTTATTATTTATTAATTAACAAACATTCTATTTTACAATGGGTTACCATATCATATTACTCCATTCTGGTTATTTAGGAAAGATGAGGTTTTAAATTTGGCAATTAAGTTTTGAATGGTTCATAGATAACATATACATACAAACATGAATCAAACCATATGTACAAGTCAATAGGTTTTAGGTCATACCCTATATACATACCAAGGGTGTTCTTGACCGTCATCTATACCTGGATACACAATTAAAATTTAACGGGAGCAAAGAAAAAAACGAGAAACTGCTGGACATCTCTTAGCCTGACGCGAGCTTAGTAGGGATGTATGTATATACATACCTATTAACCTACACAAATGGTCAAAAATGTTACTTTTACTTACTTTGTAGCCTAAGCATCTTTTAACAATACCCCTGAAGAAGCCAATAGGCGAAACACATCGGGCTAAGAAGCGTCTAGCGGTTTCTTGTTTTTTTTCACTCTCGTTAATCATTTCTATATTATTAGAGTATCTAAGCATAGATAACGGTGAAGAACACTCCTGGTATGTAAATGGGGTATGACCCCAAACCTATTAATGTGTATATATGTTTTGATTCATGTTTGCTATGTATATGTAATCTATGAACCATCAATAGAAACTTAACTGACAAATTTAACACCCCAGCTTCTTCTCTCTTCATTGTCTTCTTACCAATTTTTTATTTCATTTTAGAAGCATGATCACCAGGCAAAAACAAACTTTCCTTACCTTTACAAAAAAAAAAACATTTTTCTTATTTCCATTTTTTTATATTATAAATAGGCCCCTCTGAGTCCACTTCCTACAGGCAACAGCTCCACTTCTAATCTACTAATTCTTTTCTGTTTTCGTGAATCAGCCTAAATATTTCCAGGGTGCATTTTTATTTAGCAATTTTATTTCCTTCGCCTCTGTCCAAAATCCCTGCAGGGCCCTCATGTATTAGCACATGGCTCTGATTGAGGTTGACATACAGCATTAAATATAAAACTGTGTTTTCCAACTGTGTGTTCACCTCAAAGGCCTTGCCTAAAATAAAAATTTACAACTGCCTTCAAAATCCTGTGGTTTTGGGAAATTTGGTTTAGCTGAAAATATTTTTCTGGTTTGGTGAAAATAATACAAATATATAAACATATAACACATAAATAAAAGAAAATCATTCACATCATTTTATTATATGAGTTTTTTTATTATTAATGTTGTGTAAGTGCTTTCCAACAAGCGGAACCTCTTGTACTAAAAGGAAAGATACAATTCTAGTTACCCCAAACTAGTAGCACAGATGAAGGGCACATGTAGCTTATAGAAATAACCAGGTAGGTATAGATCTGTCCAAAGCCACCAGCTTACCATTGTCCTACCCGGTACACAGGAGGAAATAAGAAGTCCTGATCTCACAGGCAAACATGGACTCCTTAACTTATAAACCACCAAATGTGTTTTGTTCTATCACTTAAATGCAAAAACATTTCCTGTTGATTCTGCTAGAAATCATGCAAGCTAATAAATTCCTTTGCTGTGCTTATCAGTGTTATTGTTCCCAGTTCCTTCTGTGGACTACAAAATACCTCTGCTGTAGGTTATAAAGAAGCTGGGAGGGGAAATTGATGTTTAAAGCTACGTACACACGTCCAATGGTTCTTGCCCCGCTCAGGGCCGATATCAGACAAGAATCTGGCGTGTGTACAGCGCCCGTTGTCCATCGTCTGAATGACCGTCCTGGCGGATCTATGTATGAAGGACGATGAACGATCCTAATGCAAGGAAATAGGGGAGAGCACGCAGCAGGGTTCCGCTTCGTCATTCTCCCCTTAGCATAAAGCAGAATGATGCTGTATGTACAGAACTTGTTCATGCATCGTGCAGTGCTTAGTGGTTGGAAAGGATCGTGAAAGATCCTTTCCAACGACTATAATTGCACGTGTATGCAGCTTAGGTTTTGTCTGTGGTGGCCACACTGCTGCATTGTCACCCTGGGACAGGAAATTTATTAAAGCTTTCGAAAATAAAGAAACCAAATGCAGCCACCAAATGTAAGGACTGCTAAGAGATAATATATAATATTCATCCTTGGGTTTATACCAGGCAGATATGAAAGACCAATTCATTCTTTATTTTTTTGCCTGACCCTGTGTGAACATACTACTTCTTTGACATAACTAGTTGCTTTCTCGGTCCTGGCTAGTGATTGACCTGTCTTCACATTATCTTCCCATAATCCTTTGCAAACCAGGACTCAGAGGTAGAGGTCAGCAAAATGGGCCAAACAGGATTTTTGCTGAATGGGCAAAATCATAGAATCCTTTAAAAAGGTGTCCAGTGGCAAGTTTACATTTTGCCAGACCACTGTTTAACCCTTTTTTTTAAGCTGGGTGGGAAGAAATTGTAGGTGGGTGGCCTAAAAAAACAGCCAGGTGGTTACTGAAAAGTGCTGGGTGGTGCACCCGGCTAAAAGTTGCTGGAGAAAACACTGCAGACCTTTCTGCACACAGTTTTTTCTTATTCGTAATAGAAAAAGTTTTGTCAAAATTCCTTACACTGACAGCATATCATTATGTAGGCTACAAAAGGCATCTGCCAGTCCCACTGGCCAATTCATTACATTCTGCTATGGTTTATTTTTGCTGATGGTTGCCGCCAAGGTGAAGAAGTAGTCGAGAAAGAGTTGATAGGGAAGAAGGTGCCCACTCTGGTATCAGATTGACCTGGCTGTTAACTCTAATTAGTGAGTTATAAAAGGAAAGGGTAGTATAAGGAAGGGTGAAGGGGGTGGCGCCAGAAATATAATTCACCATCACAATAAAACGCTATTACACATTGCCTGTGACGTGTTTGGAAATGATAACATAGTTATGGGCAAAAATGTAAACGGCTTACCTGTCAGTCCATGGTAACATCCAACATCGTAGTTTATCTGATGACTATCTCTGCCCAAGGACCAGCAATCTGCCATGTATTCTGTAGATGACTGTATAATTGTTGAAATTTTCTAGCAATTTTCTGTCTTTCTTTTTAGTTCCCATATGCTGCACCTTCACCACAGGAGCCAGTGAAAACACTACGCAGTCTGATCAACATCCGAAAGGACACATTGCGTTTAGTAAGGTGACTGAACAACTAATTACTTATTTTTTTGTGTGACAGTATATATAGTAAGATGCTTCCAGACATCATCTAATATTCTCAGAGAATAAACATCCACTCCAGGTTCCCTGCTCAATTAACCCATACCCCCTTCCAACCACAAAAATGGCTCAATACATCCCTAAACCCTGGTGTTTTTTTACCGGTGACATATTGAGTCCTTCCTCTTCATCTTTTCTCCTGCACAGAAAGGCCATAATGACCCCACAGGGGTTTGATAGTCAATGCTTTGTTTGGGGTATGTTTGTTTTCATCCAAACCAGAAGAGAACCAGTAATAGATCACAGATTGATGACCCAAAGAGCCAATTACAGACAAGCATAAACTTAACTGTGCCTAAATCCCTGTTTTGTCCATACATTTCTGATTGGCAACCAACAATACACGACCCCTAGAGAGTACTAGGCCCATCATAGGGTGACAGTAAAAAATGGTGGTAATTTGCCAAGACGGTAGAGAAAGTTCAAAGTCAGAGCTCCCACCCCAATTGTTAACAAGTAAAACCCCAGTTTACAAACCTTTAGGCATGAATGGCCATCACACATCCCCTTCCTAAATCTAAATTATATCTCAATTCAGACTAGGAATTTTTTTGTCATGCTTCCATATGTCATTCCTTGTCTTCAAGAGAAAAAGGGGTCCTTTAAAAATGTTGTTAAGTCAAATAATTCTGTAGGTCAAACATTATAAAATTTGTTACAGAACAGTGAGTACCAGTGAATGGTACCAAGGTATGGCACCATTACTTTTTGTATGGTGATCCTAAGAGTGCTGCCCACACATATATGAAAACTTAGATTTTTAAAAGAATTAGGAAAAAGTCATGTAATGTAAGTTTCAACTGTAGAAGAGTAGTTTACTGCTAATGCAGCATTTTCTGGAGCAGCTCTGGGGTTGCAGATTTCCTAAAGCTCTGGTCAAGTCTGGAGCTAGATCTCTACAGATGGAGCCATTGAAGTCAGAGCTGACATACCTAAATCTCTGCCAACTCTTCTTTAGGTTATACCTTTATTATTTGAGAAGCAAGGGCCCAGCCTAAGCTGTTATTTACATGGATGGTTTTACAGGATTATAATTTTTTTTCTTCAAATAGGCTCATCTATCATATCCATTAACAAATTATTCATTACATGTTTTTTTTGAGTTTGAATAGTACATTGTATGATTTCTGGGTCTAGTAACATGGCTTTTTTTAGGTGTACAGAAGAAATGAAGGCCAGCAATGTGGAGGGCAGCCGTCCCAAAACACAATATAATGTGGAATTTACATTCGATACAGATGCACGAGTGGGAATCACCATCTATTACCAAGCAACTGAAGAGTTCCAAGGGGGAATTGCCAGGTGAATATTCAGTGACTGAAAACACTGTGCACTGGAGTAATTGGCCAGAAATAATGTAATGCCACTCAGTCTTGCTAATTACGGTATATATGGGGTATATACGTAGACTTCTGAGTACTTTATATTTGCTCTTTCATCAAGAGCCTGCCACTAGATTTAGGGGTAAAGCTCCCAGGTCAGTGTTCTCCTAACTAATAAATTATCAACTTCACATATGTTTTGCTAGGTGTATTGCTGAACAAGTGGACTCTGCTTGCAGTAAACGTTCCAATTTATTCCAGTATTCTTAAGGGATAAGGTCAGGACGATGTACAGGCCATGTGAGTTCCTCTGCACTAGACTGATCATACCATGTCTTTATGGGCTTGTCTTTATAAACGAGCAAAGCCATACTAGAACAGAAAATAGCCTAGCTCAAAGTGGTGTCACAAGGTTGGAAGCACACAACTGTCTAAAATGTCTTTGCATCCTGTAGCATTACCAGAATCTTTTGGTGGAAACACCTGAACTCTATCTTGTGGAGTGCCACATAATTCTGACTATTAAGTGCATTATAGATTGTCATTAAAAGAGAAAGGGGCAAGGTTTCTACACATACATTTTACTATATATATGGTGGCTCGGTGGTTAGCATTCTGGCCTTTGCAGTGCTAGGTCCCAGGTTCAAATCTCAGCCAGGACACTAACTGCATGGAGTTTGCAGGTTCTCCCCGTGTTTGTTTCGGTTTTCTCCAGGTATTCCGGTTGCCTCCCACATCCCAAAAAAACATGCAGTTGGAATATTTGGCTTCCCCCTAAAATTGACCTTAGACTGTCTTAATGACATATAACTATGGTAGGGACATTAGATTGTGAGCCCCTTTGAGAGACAGCTGGTGACACGACTATGGACTTTGTACAGCGCTGTGTAATATGTTGGCACTATATAAATACTGTATAATAATAATTAAATAAAGACACAGGTCAGCTTCTTTAATGTAGTTGTTAGCTCCCTTTTTCACACCAGAGACTTCTTAGCAGTTTCCTTTACAGCATTTACAATAAAGATTGGAAAATAGTAAGGTATGGTATATTTTGTGGTTTAATAAGATACAAAAAGTTCATATTTCTCATAACTCTTTTATCATCTAATTGTTTCATCTGTGTCTGGCTATGAGCACAGACCATTGTCAAGTTGCACCCTGTCTCCTGTCTGTGGAGCATGTGGTTGGAACAATTGCTGGTGGTTTAAATGTAGCTGTAAAGTTGAGTTTAGCTTTGTAGAGATATGTGGGAATTATGCATTTGGGTCAGGCGTTTCAGGTATGCACAGTAGAATCTTGGTACATAGGTTGATCCTATTGCATATCATTGTATGCCTGTGTGGTTATATATAGATCATGGTCCCATTTTTATTCATTCTCTCCCATTATGCTGAAACAATAATTAATTGTGTTATATCTCAGTTACATTCCTAAAGCCAGCAATCTGCAGTCAGAGACCATGTACTTCAAGAAAGGAGTCAGCCAGCAATTTTGCCTTCCGTCATTTACCGTAGACCCATCTGAATGGAGGGAAGAAGAGGTAAGGCTTTTTTACATGTGAATATCATATGCCTATATTATTTGTCTCCTTTAAAAATCTGTTTTTTGTTTAAGAAATGGCAATAGTTTTATATGTCCCTGATTTAGCAAATTAAATGACATTCAGTAAGGGTTTACATTTACATTAAATGCTACCAACCTTTACAGGTCAACAACATATTTAATTTTAAAAACTAAAATATCAAGTGTTGTGACCCTTAGCATTTGCTGTAACCATGATTCCAAACATTTTTGTATGACAAAGAGTTGCAAAGACAAATAAGGATTTGATTGGTGAAACATTGTAACCTTAATTCATTCACATGATAAAATCCTAAAACCTAAAAACCACTGTCATAAGTAAAATCAAGAAAAAAACAATTACAGATTATGAATTTGTTTTATCCTTATAAGATGGGGTTGATTCAATTAATAAGTAGTTAGATATGTTTGATGCATTTTGTGGAATTACGGTAACTACTTCTTTAAAGAACCAAAACTAAAGGTGAACATGGGGAAATATGTTTGAGTTATTTCAGGTAGTCAAATGAATCTGAAAAATGCTTCAAAGTAACATAAATGAGTAAGAAAGAGCACACAAGGAGTCACAGAAAAAAAAAAAGACTTCCTCAGTTGCTATGTGGTTAAAAGGCTTTCGCTGTGTATGTGCAGGCAAGGACTTGCATTGCCCACTGTATGACCAGTATAAGGGAGGGAGCCTAAAAACTTGTAGGATAACTTGGAGCAACAGGGAATGAAAGTTCTGCAAATGTTGACATTAATATTATTATTGTGGGTTTCCATCTACTGCTGTTCTGTTGGGTAATAAATACTGCACTGCTGGAATCCTCTGGGATGTTTCTTTTCCAGCATGCTGATAATGATTCATTGTACAAAACTTTACAGTATGAAAGGCCAATTTATATCAATCGTTCTCCCTCCTAGACCATCAGAGTTGCTACTGCGCATACTAGGAGTGGTTTGGGACAATGCCACTTAACTGGGAGGAAACCCATACAGACATTATAGGAACATACAAACTACATCCAAATTGTGTCCCGGGGAAGGGGGTTATCCAGGAAGCTGACAAGCTGACCAATTACTTAGTAAACCTTCCTAAAAAGTTCAATCTCCTAAAAAAGACATAACATTAAAAGTCTTAGTATTTGGAATATTCTTCTGTACTTAAACCTTTAAGTCATCTCATCAATCATAAATTTTGTGTGCCACGCTTTCAATGGTCAATCATTTTATTTCAGCTTTCACTGTAGCAAGAGAGAATGTGGGCTAGTTTACATGAACAGGGGATGTGGTTTCTGCAAAGTCTAGTTAAAAAAAATGATGGTTACCATGGTGAGATAAAGAAATTATTTCTCCATTTCTTCTAATGTAGATAATAAGACAAGTCAGCTTGTTTTTCCTAGAGTACTGTACTTATATATATAGTTTCTGTTTTCCAAACAAACCTTTAATGCAGATTACATATACTAAACTGGCTTCACTAGTGTGTAAAAATTTATTTTAAGCTATTGAGCTTAGTAAACAGCTTCTTTTTAAGCAGAATATTTACAGATAAATGTGTAAACATGTGGAAAGTTGCACCTGGCTGGCTGAAAATGAGCACACAGAATATTTATGTCTTATTTATTATATACTTACTTAAAAAATAGAAACTATTTTATACTTCATTTACAAAATCACTTGACATCTCAGACTTTACCTTTATTAGTTGTCATTGTAATGCAGTCAGACTGCTTGTCGTTTTCTCTTGTATACAGGCTGTGTGCAGTAAAGGTTAAAATACCCTGTGCTGGCAGCATGCTGAATACTCACGTTGAGGACTACACACAACACATGGGCCCAGGCCCCCAGCTGTCTGACATCCCTTTACACTGCTCTAATTAATAGGGCTTCTCAGGTAGCATGAGCACTCTTGACTTGGACCACTGGAGATCCATGGCAATGTGTTTTGTGTAGGAGCAGAGCTCTAAATCTTTAGCAATGTGCCAGCGCAATATTTTTAACCCTTCCTGCAGCACATAAAAAAGAAAAGAACAAGCATGTATAGTATCTTTATAAGGAAAGTCTGTTTGGGCTTTAAAGCAATCCAACCCTTTGCCCATATACAACAAAGCTAAAGATTTGTGTAAACTGCCTCCTACATGCAGCAAACCTTTACCTTTTCTTCACACCCCAGCTGGTGGAGTTATTCATTTCTTATTGTACAGTCTGACTTTAAATAAATGACAAAACTACCATTACTGTGGGGATTCCCCGCACTGCAACAAATAAAGGTTTGATTGAACTATTGTATTCTGGGGGATTCTCACTGCAAGATTAGTTTAGTTATTTACTTTGAGTTCAGCTGTAAATGGCTTTGCACTTTGGGGCCTAGTGGGCAGCAGTGCATAAAATAGAAGCCATCAAGTGAATAAGGGATCAGTTAAGTTCTTTGTTTCTAAATGATCACAGATTCCTAAGCGTAGGGCTAGCCCTAGGCTACCGATAGACTGGCAGGTCTCCTAGGCTACCAAGGACATGAGCATGCATACCAAGTAGTTAGGAGGAGAAGCTGGCATTTGAAGGTCAGATTGCCTTCAAATGTCCATGTGCTATCTAAAATGACTGGCCAAGGAAAACAAGTAAGGTAGAAATTCAGAACTGCCATCCATTCTGTGACCCTAAGGGGCACATTCATAAAGCTGCAGTACTGTTGCTTTATAAAGAAAAACCCACACAAGTATAAAGCACTGCAGTGAGCTTTACAGATGTGCACTTTGCTGTGACAGCTTGGGGACTCTGGTGCAGACTAACAAAATTCGATGAGAGTTCTGTAAACACAAAACAGAAATGAATTGTGAGGAGCTCCGTGATGAGTTACACGTCTGTCTCTTCTTCAATCATTGACATTGCTCCATTCAGTATTATTTGACCTAGAAATATAATTCTACTTTATATATTTCAGCTGACATTTGACCTGGATCGAGAGGTGTATCCAATGGTTGTTCATGCAGTGGTGGAGGAAGGCGAAGGTGAGATACAGACCTGTCAAGCTGCTTCACTCTTCCCCTTTAGCATCTAATAACTGCCGGTCTGTTCTTAGAAGAAATTTTGAACACTTAGCGTGCACCAAGGCTTGACAGTATTTTCATTTTTTTAGCAATCCCTCAGTGCCAGGAATGTGTGCAGAAAGAGGGGTGAAAAGTTTGTAGTTATTGTCATCCTACACCGTCCCACGTCTGCTTCTTTTGCAGAGTGCTGTCCACCACCATTGACAATGCAATGAGGTTTTTTTCAATACAGTACGGGTAAAGCACTTGGTGTAATGTTTTCTTAAACCGAACCGGTGGTCAGGCTATGACCATTTAAATATTTACTTGTTCTTTGCAAGCAATAATTGAACTTTAAACTAAGCCTTTACTAACCTCTCCAGCAGCAGGCTTTGGAAAGCAATTCATCCTCACAGTCCACAACAAAGACCCTGAAATCTTCAGTTTCTTTTATTTCATCCTCTGGCAACAGAAACTTAACCTGTCAGCCTTCTAATAATAACAAAGGGCAGGTACTGTAAGCTGACTTCAGCTACTCCATTGTTTTTTCTGCAAGCTTTGAGTATGAATTGATCCACAGTGTCAGGCCCCATAGACACAATGTATTCAAAAATACATCTAAAGTGTGAGCTTTAAAAATACAAACCCACTTTAAAAACATTAAAATTCTGCACACTCCTGCATTTTGCAATCATGTAGAACAGTCTCTTATTGACTTTCTCTCCATGGGGAACTAAACAGCTCATGTACGTATTGCCGCTTTCCTTTGGAGGCACCCGCTCATAGCTGTCACTATAGACAGGCAAGGAGATCTGTTGCAGCTTACTTATTATTTCAGTATGTATATGGTTACTTTAGTTATGCTATAATTTATTGAAGTGCATCTAGTGTTAATTCCTTGAATTGGTAATAGCCTCTTGCTATCCTCTTTCAGCACCTAGATTGGGTAAGGGAAGGACAACACCTAAGCTACATACACACGTGCAATAATTGTCGTTGGAAATGATCTTTCACGATCTTTTCCAACGGCTAAGAACTGCACGATGCATGAATGAGTGCTGTACATACAGCGCCGTTCTGTAATATGGAGATGGGAGGGGGAAAACAACAGAGCGGCACCCTGCTGCACGCTCTACCCTTTCACTTCCATTGGGATCGTTCGTCGTCCGTGGATCCGCCAGGACGGTCGTTCAGACAATGGACGACTGTACACACGCCAGATTCCCATCCGATATCGTCCATGAGCCAATTATCGGATGAGAACTATTGGACGTATGTACGCAGCCTTAGACTCAGCAAGACTTTATGTAAATGTTCTTCATGGGCAGAAAGAGCAGAATAAACAAGGGGGAGAGTTTTTGCTGTGCTGCTGTCGCTTTAATTCCAACAGGCTGGACAGGTGCAGAGTCCTAAACATTGATATGAAGATCTTGTGGTTTGAGTGGTAAGAACAATAAAGTGGGTCATTTTGTTTCCCATATTTCCTGTATAAGTTAAATAAATCTTTCAAGTCACTTTTGGGTGTAGTGACCTCTCATGGTTTGGAATTGGTGGTGCCAGAAGTCCCCGGCATGCCTTTATTATCTGTTTAAATTTGTTTGGTTATACAGTAGATAACATTAAAAAAAAGATTCCCTGTCTTTATTATAACTCCAGTAACACCCTTGGATTAATTAATCAATGATTAATTCGTATTAAAGTAAGAATGAGTAAAAGATCCATGTGTATGTAAATAGATAACAAGAAATGGAGGATTGGAAATAAAATCTAGATATTGGGCCTGATTTATTAAAGCTCTCTAAGGCTGGAGAGGATGCACTTTCTTCATTTAAGCTGGGTTATCCAGCAAACCTGGAATGGATTTCTTCAATTTCTTAGCAAATGTTTTCAATCCTGGACCAGATGCATTCCAGGTTTGCTGGAACACCCAACTGATGAAAGTGTATTCTCTCCAGCCTTGGAGAGCTTTAATAAATCAGGCCCATTAAATCTAGAAAGAAAAGAAAATAAATTTGGTGAATTAATTTAGAGCTTGTTCCAGTTCCTTGATCTCTGGGGAAAAAAATCTGTATTCCTTGTGATACAAAAATTTACAATCTGAATAGTTTCTTTCTCTTTTCAGAACATATTGGTCACTCTCATGTGCTGATGGCAACATTTGAAAGGGTGAGTGTTGTTTTTTTTTTTTTTGTGGATTAAGTGTCAGTAATTCAGTCTTTATTGGCAGTGCTAGCCGCTGTGCCCCATAACATTGTGCAGAATCCAAAAATATTAGTTCTTTTGCACTACAGGTACCTTGAGAACTTTCTACATGAACCAGGCATTTTACTGCCAAATAAAATTATAAAATGTTAAGCCAACAAAGCTCTGCAGAGTTATCAGTGCTTACTGCGATAGAAAGAGCTCTGTGATCTGTGATGGTGGAGGACCTGTCTTGTGACTTTTACTGAGCTCCATGACAAAGCTCTGCTTCCCAGAGGTACATTACATCCAAAACATAAATAAAATGTTGTGAAAATGGCTTTACATACCCTTTCCATTCCCTGTCTAGAGTTACATTTTGTAGTGTAACATGTCCTGATATCTTCATTCTTTTAATCAGGTACTAGAGACCCAAAAATGACCAAATCTTCCACAGTAGTGGAATCTTGATATTGACAGATTCGTATGCCCTGGTTTTAGTTCTACACATTGGGCCTGATTTGTTAAAGCTCTCTGATGCTGGAGAGGATACATTTTCATCAGTAAAGCTGGTTGATCCAGCAAACCTGGAATGGATCTGGTCCATGATTCAAAACATTCGCCAGCAAATAACTTTTAAAAAATCCATTTTGCTGGATCACCCAGCTTTACTGATGAAACGGTATGCTCTCCAGCCTTGGAAAGCTTTACAAAATCAGGGCCACTGACTGAAGAAGTGATAATGCCATCAAAAAATAAAAGTTGGTAACCATTCAAAACATGGTAACAGCAGCATGGGATTCTCCAATAATTCCTGGCACTTATACTATAATCACTATGACTTACTAGTTAACAAAACAAAGATAATAATGACAAGGTCAGAGCTTCCCTTGATAGGAATTAGATTGGCAGTGCCTGTACCATATTCCTATCTTGAGGTTCCTCTTTACTGAGATAAATATGGGGATTGTCTTGGCCAACATTTTCTAAAAACGCTTGCCGACTCAGCGTCATCCATACTTTCTGAGGCATTGACCCAGAATAAGTATTCATTTGCTAACTTGTAAAGAATGAGTGTAAAGCTCCCGATCTGCAAACTTGTTACTGGTCAGAAAGTAATGAAGCTGTTGGGGAAACATGGCAGCTAAATGAAGAGTCAGATTTTAGGGGCTCATTCTGAATACATGCACTTATACAATTGCTAGGGTTCTGTAATGTAAGACCCTTGTCTTGCTTTTTTAGGCACATTGCTGTGATTATTGAAGGGCCGTATTCAATTGATTTGTGTGGGAAAGTAACAAAGCTTTAAACATTTCAGCATGCAGGGCTTTTCTGAATACAACAGATTAGTTGAAATGGCATCCAGGAGAAACAATGGATTTTTCTATATCCATATATTCCTGCATTTTAAACCAGCAAAACATGAGGCATTGAAGTCGGAGTAAGCCAGTCCTAACACTGGCTGTTTATAGGAGTAACTCTGCTGACACCTTGCCTTGAAGGAAATCGTTCTTACTGAGCATCTTGCAGAATCAATATTTTTTTTCATTTCCAGTGACCTGAAGGGGTTTCATTGCACCGTACAAGTCTTTAGATATGGTGGCTACATTTATTTGCTATTTTAGACTAAGAACATTTCAGCAAGGTAAAACACGTGCTGACCCTGCCTGTGTCTTACTGTCACTTATTTTTAGAAATATTTTATCTACCCTCTATAACAATAAATCCAAGTCCAGTCTGGGTGACAACCACCACCCAGTCCATGGATTTATAGTTCAGTGAAGTGAGAAAAGCCACCTAGGAAATTTATTTGCAGAAATACCAGGTAAAAATAAAGTAAAAAAAAGGAGCCTGAACGATGAAATCTAATGCAGCCACCTAATTTAAGGACTGGTAAGCTGCAATATAATACAGTTCTGTTTTTTTAGTACCGATATGCTTAACAAAACTGTGACTTTTTTCCACTTTAAACAAAGTGACATAGACTATTCCTATCTCACCCCTTTGACCCTCCTTATACTCGCATATCCTGCTGCTCTGTTGTTCTGCATGCTTCAACCTATGTAAGCATTTGGCCCCTAAGGCCTGAGCACTTCATATACATCTTGAAAGGCTCCTGCGTACCCAGGCGCATCAGGCATTCGTTCTGCAACAAAAAAAAAAACAGCAAAAGGGTGCAAAATTCTGAGTGTAAAGGAGTTGGGCTGATAAGACACTGTTACTGATCTAAAAAGATATGGAGGCTGCCATTGCTGACCTCTCCTGAAAAGGCTAGTTGCCTTTCTGTCGTAATGATGCCTTCAGTACCATATATACTCAAATATAAACCAAGGTACCTACTTTCACCTGAAAAAAACAAACAGGAAAACTACATTGACTTAAGTAAAAACCCCAGGCTCAAAATATGGGCGTCATTGCTAAAATTTTAAAAACTGTAATTGCAAAAAATGCCCATAAAAATGGAAATAAATCCCCCCACTGTGTGTTATTTTAAAAGCAATTATTTAGCTTGGTCTGTTTATTTCCCCCCTTTTTACAAGGCAAAGTATTAAATACTTTTAAATAGGTTCTGATGGGTCTCTTTCTCCTAATTGATGTCTTGTGCATTATTGTTTGCCACTGGTAGATGGCACTGTGTCCTCATGTAAATCGTTACAAAATTTATTTTGTACTCTAGCTATGTACACACGTTCAGTAATTCAAACAAAAGACTGAACGAGCACTGTACATATAGTGTCCTTTTGCTCTATGGAGAAGGGAGGGGTGAGAATGACGGAGCGGCAACACGCTGCACTCTCTCCCCTTCACTTGTATTATGATCATTCGTCATTCGTGTATCCATCAGAACGGATTTATGAATGATGTCGGGTGAGTGCGGTACACACTGCAGATTCTTGTCAGATACTAGCCCTGAAGCGATTATTGGGCGAGAATCATCTGAAGTGTATACGTAGCCTTAGAGTTTGCCCTAGATTTTACATGAGGACACAGCACCATCTAGTGGCCAAGTATAAACCAAGATTCTTTATCTAACGCTGACACATTTGCTGCATGCTTGTGCCTTCCCTGTACATAGCTAAAGCAAAAGCACTTTTGATAGAAGGCTAAAAATGGCAGCTCTCATATTTCTCAATATATTTTGAACAAACCTGGTATATGTGGAACATGGTATATTTTGAACAAGCCTGTTCTAAAGGATTACTGACTTTTTACAAGAATGGAAAACAGAATGTTACTGGAGATAAATTAGAGTACATGTAGAGAAAAGGTACATCAACATTCCAGAGTATAAATATGTTAACCATAGCCAATCACACAGAATGCATCCAGAGTGTTCCCTAAGTTTCTGGCAAGTAAAAAAAACTTTTTAGTGGGTAGGACCTTATTGTGCCTGTCTAGTAATGAAAGCGGAGTACTGCAGATTTCCTTCTGTCCTCACTGATGTCACTTTCCTCTTGCAGCATGCAGATGGCAGCTACTGTTTAAAGCCTCTGAAGCAGAAACAAGTGGTGAGACAAGAATAAATTCGAGGGATAATACAAAGTGTGTCTTCTTTAGCAGATTCTTAGTTTTGTCTTCTTTTTTAGGTGGATGGAGTTAGTTATCTCTTGCAAGAAATCTACGGCATTGAAAACAAATACAATTCACATGACTCCAAGGTATCTGCATGCATGCTTTCTGTATGATTTTTGCATTTCATACATACATAACAGGGCAAAGCAACATTTTAACTTAAATCCCCCAGCAATGTATACCTACCTGATCAATGAAAGGAGGGGAAGCCACCTTGTGTAAGCTGAGTTCCCTAAGTTTTAGCTTAAACATAACTTTGGAGTTCACATGTCACAGCACTAGTTACATGCTCCTTTATACCTGGAAGTACTGGATATAAAGGTTGCACTTAGCAGCTGGTAGGTAGTATTAGAAAGGTGAGAATATATCCTGGTGAGGTGACATCAAACAAACTGGTTGCTATTCCCTGCAAGGGAAGCTCCTATATTCACATACATGTGATATTTATCAGGCTACATCTGGGGCAAAGATCTTGGAAATGTGCAGAGATTATATATATATATTTTTTTCTATACCAGGTGCAAGAAGATGAAGTCAGCGACAACAGTGCTGAGTGTGTGGTTTGCCTTTCCGATGTTCGAGACACCCTTATTCTTCCATGTAGACACCTCTGCCTGTGCAATACATGTGCAGATACTTTACGTTACCAGGCCAGCAACTGCCCAATCTGCCGACTGCGTGAGTGCTAGATCTGCTTTAACTGTATTGTAAGGGCTTTTACTTTACAATTCTTATTAGACATTACTGTAACTTTTTATTTCCTCTACTCTATAAAAAGCATGAAACAGTTTCCCCTACTGTGTGCAAATTGTATATCTATTTTGGTTTATATGGGCCCCCACTTTTTATTACATAGATTGAAGATGGCTTTCTTGAGTACATTTGGGATTCTGGCATCTTTCTGTACAATTTTAATGTACAGCGCTGCGTAATATTTTGGCTCTATATAAATCCTGTTTATTATTGTTAATAATAATAATAATAATAATAATAATAATAATATAAAGTGGAACTAAACCATGAAAAATTAGAGGATCATCTTTTTGGTAAAAGAGACTTTGTGAATATTATAATATAATATACTTTATATATAAATTATTATTGCCTGCAGGGTATGCACATTGCAGTGTACATTTCCTGACCCTGTAAGAAGGTGAGAATGAAATGCCACGGCAGTGTGACCCAGCTTTGTACAAGAGTTGCATCAACTATGACTGAAGAAGTAAACGCAGACCTAGTGGTATAGGAGATGGAAGCCAAGTGCTGGTATTACTAGAAGCCAGCAGACTAGGGCATAAAATCCACCACAATGCTCAATTTTTTCATGTAAACTTAAAATGTTTCTAGACCCAAAAACAAACATGTTATTTATTGCAGCTTACCAGTCCATATGTGGTGGTTTTATATAATTTTTAATTTTGACCTACCATACCATATACACTGGAAATCTAACAGAGGTACCTACTTTTACCTGAAGAAAAAGACAGAAAAACAACATTGACTTGAGTTAAAACCCAGGGCACAGAGTTTTGACATAAGTGCTATCTTTTAAAACAGTTATCAACAGATAAAATTAATGTAATTGAATACAGTCATGGTGTGTTATTTTTAAAATATTTATTTAAACTGTGGATTAAAAAATTAAAATCACATGAGCTCATTTTTTCCACTTTTTACAGAATTAATTTTTTTTGCACTTTTGAGTTGGTTTTGATAGGTCACTTGAACTTTTTGCATTGTTGTTAGTCACCAGTAGATGGCGCCGTGCCATCGTAAAGTGTTACAACTGCTGTCCAAGGTGACAACAGTTTATTATACACTACACATGAGGACTCAGCACCATCTAGTGGCCCAAATATAAACCAAGATTCTTTTTTAAATGGCATTCTCAGGTCAAAAAGTCTCAGGGTATACTAAAGTATGTACAGTAATCCTGTCACTAATAAACTTCCTTTCATATGCTCACTTACCATGTTTTATCTGGAAACCTGATAGCCTTGTGTCAAGTTTTAGTTCACAAGAGGTTTCAAAGACTCAAAATGTATGGCAGGATTAACAGCTATTTTCTGCATTTACTTGAAAAAAATGAATGCAGCCAGTATATTTCAAGGTGCACCTATGCCTGAACGTGGACTGTAAAATACTTATATATTCCAAACAAGCAGTAAAAGCCCTGATTTTTCTAGCTGCCTGCAGTGTGCAGTAATTCATTCAAAGATCCATAAAGATCACATCAAAGACTGTAAAATCGGGTTTCTGTCCATTTTTATCAAAACCTTGCAAACAGAAATGATGCGTATTGACAGCCCCCCAACAGGACATTAAAGTTAAATGCATTTTTTTCAGACCAACAAGTTTTTTTTTCTGTACTTGCAGGGTAATGGAAGAAATGTGCATCTATTACAAAGATGTACTCCCTAGTTTTTTTAATTTTGCCCAGGCATTTGCCCGTTGTTATTCTGACTAGATGGAATGAGAACTGGCGGATTTCTGTATTCTTATTTAGATGATCTGAGACCTACATACAGATATTCCTCTGACATATTTTCTTTGTTTATCTCATGCTATTCTACTTATTCTGTCCTGCAGCTTTTCGTGCCCTTCTTCAGATTCGAGCAATGAGAAAGCTTCCAGGTCCTCACTCACCAGCTGGATTCAGCCCTATAATCGCAGCCCCAACCTCAGATTCTGACGAGCACACGGTGAGTATTATTTACAGCCTTTGTGTGAGGTACTGAAAAGCATTTTGGTGGTTAAATTAAAATACACTGGAACATCTTATCATATCCCATTATTATGTGAAAGGGTTCTGTAAGTGCCAGTTCTCATTCACCACCCATATGTTGTATTGTTACCTGCCAGCCGCTCCAGCACTCATCAGGCAGCTATGGTTCAAAATGAATCAGTGTCTGCACATGTGACAGCTGACAGCAGTGAGCGTTACTAGTACCGCTAATTGCACTTATTCATTCCCTATGGGGGCTGCGGCAGGAGACCTAGATGCAGTATCTCCCTAAGCAGCAGCGTTTCCTGGCACGAAGAAGCGGTAAAAGCACCACGGCTTCACTGCCAGTCTAAATTAGCTCTCCTTTTGGAATGTATATGGGTAAAGAAAAATCTGCTAAATCCAAAAAACAGTGGTATTCTTATTTTTTCTTGGTGTATTTGTGCATTTCTTTCTAGATCTGTGCAGTAACTGAGCATAAAACAAGTCCTGCTCACTTTCTAACTTGTACAGAGTGACCGGACTTGTATCCCCCCCCCCCTCTTGCATTTTTCTGCTGGCTGCCTGTAGTGAATGTAGTCCCATACATAGGCTGGGTACTGCACCGTCATCAGGTCACTGTTACATTAAAAATACTATCTGGGTTTACAAAAGCATTTGATGCACACAAAGTTTTAATGTTCCCCTTCTGGGCAGCACATAACTTTCCTTCACTCTCCTTTTGCTCATCTAATGGTACTTTCAGCTATAAAGGAGCATGTGAAGCACAGGCATGTGACGATGTTGGGAGATTGGCCCAGTGCCATTACATGAACATGCAGATATTCTCAATTTGGAGCAGACCAATGCTTTCTTTCCACATTTCTGGTACAGAATGGTGGAAGTGCAAAGGAAACATGAGTATGTGTTGCTGGGAAATGGCGAATCAAAGCATGGGTTACCATTAAAATTTCTGAGGCATATTTATGAAAGATTTATATGCTCTTTTTTTTTTATTATTTATTACGGGAGATTTACCCTGACTGCATTTTTGTACTACATTTCTTGTGATTGTCATTATTCTATCACATCTTTCCTCTAACTCCTCATTACATAATCTTTTATCTCTCCTAAATTGCTTCCCCGTATCAGTCAGCTGAACATGTTCCTCCTGGGTATGAGGTAGTTTCTCTCTTGGAAGCTCTGAATGGACCCCTAACACCATCACCATCTGCCCCACCTTTGAGGGCTCTGGGGGATTCACGGCGACCTGGTGTGCTTCCATCATATGGCAGCGATATTCAACTCCCTCACCTACGAATGCACTCACCTCTGCAGCACCTATGTAGCAGCCAAGCTTTAAAGCTGAAAAAAAGTATTTCCAGGTAAAATAATTGCAGAAGGATCCTAATAAAATTGTTCAGGCTTGTTTTTTTTTTAAATGTCATGCTGTGTTTCAGATTTCACAGTCCGTTTGCAATTTAAGTATTGTCTTTCCTTTTCAGGTCACTTTCCCAGAACTCTTCTGTGTTACAAGAAGATGAAATGGAGAAATCATTTAGTGAAGCTGAGATTCGAAGTCCAAGGAAAAAGACGCCTCAACTAGCTGAGGTCAGTAAACAGTTTTCACAAACCTCATAAATATAGTTTATTCTTCCAGCCATATTGGCCTGAAACAGTATATAGGCAGTCACTCATGGAATAGTCTACAGTGATTGCTAATCATATATTTTTTAAAATGATCATCAGATGATCTATCTCAGATGTATAGGTGATCCATAATGGTTATTCCATGCCTCTGTTTGCATACTTGTCTGTTCTAAAGGTGCCAGGTTGGATGGTAAAGGTAGAGCCCAAGATAAGTCTAGTTAGAAAATAGATCCTGGCTGGCAAATTTCAGTGGCAGGAACAAGGTCATCCAGAAAAATCAGGCCCAATGGAGATCCAAATGTGCCAAGACTTATTTATTCACTTTTTAGGAAAGAATTATTGATAGATGTATTGTAGAATTAAGTTAAGATCTGTATTTTGCCTCCACTGACTTTTGAATGTAAAGAGATTGCTAAATGACTTCAAACCTGCTGGTGCTAAAAATATTAGAAAATAAAGTATTCACATTTTTTATTTGTGTTTTGCCCTAGGAGTGTGGAGCTACCCCAGAGAGTGAGAATCTAACTCTGTCATCCTCAGGAGCCATTGACCAGTCTTCCTGTACAGGAACACCTCTTTCTTCTACCATCACTTCTCCTGAAGGTTAGGGACTCTGTATTAATTGTTTAAATATGACAGTACAAAAGACTTCACATATTCATAGAAGCTAATGCTGTTACAGGCCTATAAAGCACATATGCCCCAATGGATATGGCCATGCTACCAAAGTTCCCTTTTGTTAAAATGCCCAATTTTTAGGTGTAAGTGTTAGGTTTACATATCGATCCCCCCAGTGGTAATTACCAACTGCCTTCAGAAATATCAGATGGCATTTTTTACATTTACTTAGTTATTTTTGGCAAGGAGCTGCACCTTTAATCTGCCCCTTTCTTGTCACCATGTGTAAAGTTTTGCACCACTGTGATGTTTATAGTTGGAAGTGTATAAAATGCAGCTTTTATCTACGGAACAAAAAGGACTTTTCATACATACCATCAGCTTTTATATTGTGCACACATCATCATGTGATCACTATCAGACAGCAATCAGTAGATGGAAATCCATGTGATCATGGCTGTCAGTAGTAGCCTGGGTACAGCAGATATACTTTGCACACATTATCATATATTTCCATGGCTATACACTTTTTTTGTAGATCCATGTGTACATTAAACCTTAAAAATCTAGCTCTACACCCTAAAACACATTTATATTTAGCACAAATATGCTACTTGACTATAAAATGTTTACATGGGAACATACAGGACTTTCAAAAGTTCTGATGTTGTCCAACAGGTGAAATGATTAGCAAAACACATGGACACTGCATTATGCAAACAATACTATTATATTTCATTGACAAATCTTTTTTTTCCCTGTGACTTTCTGAATGTCAGAGAGTTCCCCCTGTTGTCAGGATACGTCATTTAAAAGTAGTGAAATAAAGTACATCTCTGCTGTTTTAAAGCACATCTACATTATTATTATTATACAATATTTATATAGCACCAACATAATATGCAGGGCTGTACAAAGTCCATAGTCATGTCACTAGCTGTCCCTCAAAGGGGCTTATAATCTAATTTCCCTACCTCAGTCATTTGTCTTTAGTACAGTCTGAGGTCAATTTTGAGATGAAGCCAATGAACCTAACTGCATGTTTTGGGAATATGAAAGCTACCATTACTGAGTTTGTTCTGCCTGGATGTAAAGCCGATCTTTTGGTGTCAATATTGTCGCTCACACACATAACACAGACATGCAGATATCTTTGTGACAATTAGCTGAACAACTAAGCTACATACTCATTCTGGGTCAGTGATTCAGGAAATATTGAGAACAGAAGCACATAACACCAACTAGGGAAGCTGTATATTTTATAACCAGGGAAGAAATGGCAGCTCACATATTCTCTCTCAATGTAGATCCACTTTAATTGTTATTTCGGCAAGGAACTGATTAATTCAGCTTTTGGTTGGTGATAAACATATTTGATTTAGATGCACATTTTCCAGTGTTTTGTCCATTTAAAAGCCCTGCGAGTACAGAACAATACCAGTTAATTCTGATAGGAATACACTCCACTCCCAACCTTCTGTTATAGACAGTTGACACAGTGAGCAGGACTGGAACAATCCCTTGAGATTTCAGTGCAGAAGAAGCAGTTTCAGCTTTAAATCTCGACATTTCTTTGAATCAGCATCACTTATTATTTGATATAACAAAACACTTTCAATGGTAATTACCAACTGATCTCCATTTTTAAACAGCACTGGGGCAGAACATCTGTTTGTCTCAGCGCCATTTTATTATAGTATGCTGTTCTAAACTTTGTGACTCTGGTGGGTCCTTGGCACTGTAAGATCAAAAACATTGGAAGTGAACTGACACCACAAGTAATGTTTCTGCACTTCCTGTCAGTACAGGGCTAGACAGAGCTGCAAGAGTTTTCTAATTCAGCAGTAAATTACTCCTATGGTGATCTACTGCTAGCTGGTTGTAGCCTGAAATAGGTCACATTTCATTGTCATGCACAAATGTAAAGAAGGGGGCTGGATCAGGCTAAAATGACCCTAAACCCCCCCCCCCCCCCCATCAACAACCCAATCTAAACTTACCGTATGTTATGCTAATAATTTACATAAAACGAATATGGGGTTTCGTGAGTTCACAGTAAGTCCCTGGCAGATAACTAGGTTAAACGTTAGGAGAAGAAGCTTCTGAAGATGACTTCCATACAATTCACCAGCTAATTTGTAAATGCAGTTGTTTTTGGAAAACACCTAATGTGTGTTACACCTAATCCGCTCCTACTCTACAAGTTTGGACTTACTCCATTACGCATTACTGACAGATCAGATAAATTTTTGATTTTGATTGTTTTTGAGTGGGTTGTTAGAGCTCTCTGTGCGTTGTCTGTTGCTTTGACTGAAACATTTCTTACACCAGCTTTGAGAATTCTGTTGCTTGATGCTTCTGTAACCATTTAACTGTACTCCTCACCCGTCCCTTTTCTGCCCATCTTTCACCCCTGGCACCTACTGCTTTATTCCTCTTCCTCTGGTTATCACTCTTTGGTTTGTGTCTCGCACTTCTCTGTACCCTGTACTGTAATCCTCACTTCTCATCTTTTTCACCTGTTTATCTTGTTTTCCCCTTTTGTCTTATCATTTGTTATCACTACTTCCTTCATTGCTCCATTCCACCCTCATCTCTTGCGCAGACCCTTTGAGCAGTAGCCTGGCACAGTCCGTAATGTCCATGGCCTCGTCCCACAGCCAGCAGTCCCAGCTCAGCACAGACACAGTGTCCTCCATGTCTGGCTCCTACACAGCTGGCGTGATGGAGGAGGAGGAAGAGGGGATCACACCATCACCTCCAGTGGCACCCAGTGGGTCCCCATCAGAAGAGGGAGAGGTAAGTCATGCATTGTTTTCAGCACCATTCATTCATAGCCTAATAGATACTAACAATCTATATGGCTTTCTTACAGCTATCACCAGAGGGGCACTTTGTGACTGTGTCTGCAGATGAAATGGATGCAGAGGTATACCCCATTACTGCTTGGGTAGGAGAGGGGAGGGTATGGATACACGAGCCAGAATTCAACATTACAGAGTTCTGATTGAGTCCTTTCAGAACTTTGTGATAGAAAGTGTACCACCTCATATGTGGTGCAACCAAGATTATTTTGAAAAGCACCCCACCCCATATTGTACAGTAGCAGTTTGGGTATCAATGCACATGTTTTGTGTTATGGCTCGCTGTTTCAAAAAAATGGTCATGTGCATTTTTGGATTTGTTGTGGTGCATTGCCGGACAATTTAAAATAAATAGGCTATTTTATTGCAACACAAGTGCGGTAACACTTCTCTTTGTTTACAGTGTTCTCCCCAAAAATGTTTTGCTGCTGGATGTGAAGAGGCTGTAAGCAGGTTGACAACATGCCTACAGCCTCGCCCCACCGAGCTGCAAAACATTTCTGCGGACAACATGTGGGCACATTTAGTGTTCCTAGTTGTTTGTTCCATTGCTATCCAGTAGCCCCTAAAAAATACCCCCCTTCCCTATACTTTGTCTAACTTCCTAGTGCCCACCCCCTTAGTATATTCCATTTTCTATCATCTTTTTGTTATGCTCCAACTGTCCAGTGCCCCTGTATTGTTACCATACTTTTTAGTAATAGCCCAAAAACAGCCGGGTGGTTATCAAAAAGTGCCAGGTAATATAGGGGGCTGGGGAGAGAGAACACTAGGTAATAATATGTTGCAGGTTCGCTACATAACATTAAACACTTGCCAATACTCCCTACTGTATTTACTATGCAAAGCATACAGTAATTCTTGACACCAATCAGTGAGGCCAATTGATCCTAATTTGACATCTGCCTAAAATGTAGAACTGCCTAATGTGATATTCCTTTGCTAATGAAGTTATTTTTAAGTAACTCTTAAAGAGCTATAGTAGCAACTTTAGATTCTAATAAAGACACCAGTAAAGGTGGCATCTAAAAAATATAGTAGTATATCTAAATCCCAATTTATTCATTTTTTTATTACTGTGTATACAGCAGGTAATAAACTGTTGTCAGGTTGTTTTATTGTGTTCTCCTGGCAAGTTTCCCAGGAAGTCCTCAGAGATTGGCATCAAACTTTTTTGAGTCCTAATTGTTATGTTCACTCATGCCGAAAAAAGTATTAAAAGGTAGCCAACACAGTTTGGGGCTACCAACAACCCCCCTTAAGCAAAGCTTTCAGGGGAACAAGATATAACTATCATTAAATATGCATAATCAATCACAACATAACATAAATATAAGTAAAACAAAGATAATCACATATGAATTACAACAGGTTTTAACCTCATTTACTCTATACAAAACTAAAAGAAAAGACAACTTAGGCTGTCCATGATTCTCCACTGGTACTTTCATGGCTGTTTTCCACATACATGTATACTGGGCACAATTTGAAGGACATTTTTCCGCAATTATTTATTTTCTCAAGTCTGGGAGGTTTTAATGACTGAGCTGGACAGAACCAATATTGATTTTAAAAGATCAACCTCATTGTAACTATTAGATAACAGTAACAGTTAAATCCAGAAGATTAATATTTTAAAGAAGTGATATAGCAGCATTGAGACCAAAGCTTTGCTTTATACATGGGTCGCAAGATCATGGACTTACTGATGTCATGTCGCCTTTTTGTACTTTTTCAGGGAAATGTCACAGAAGAAGAATTTGCGTCTCCCGAAGAGGACGATGGTAACACTTTCAGTATTTACCCTGTTGAACATGTTCCATCTACTGCTTTAGTCTTTTCATGGTGCCACCATTTATGTGTGTTGTGTTTCACTAATCCTCTATGGGTCTAATATTATAATAATCTGAATGGGCATTTATGATAATCTGAATCTCTTATTTATTGTTACAGAAATACACACTTGCATCCCAGGGATTACTTTATACTGTTTGCTTGTAATCCTTCTTTTACTGCAAAAGTGTCAAATTATAAGGACCTAACCCAATGGGCTTTTATTTACATCAGACTGGTTTTGTATACAGAGTGTAGGGAAACATAAAATCTGTTTAAAACAGGTCAGCTGTAGGTCAAATGCTCCTATCATTGAAATCAGTGTGATCAGAAAAATCCTGTGCCATCAACACAAGACCAAAGCCACTGACACAGGTCCTAGAGTTGTCTTCTGTCTGCTAACAGTAGGTATATAAAACTATCATGTAACAAAAGTGCTGTCAGGATTGCCGAAATACAGAGGCTTTGCAATTGAATTTTAGTTCTTTTATTCTGGTCAGAGCGTTACTAACCAGTAATGCTTTGTAGGTCAATAGTTTGACATTTCTGCTCTGACCAGTAGAGAATACAAGTGAATAAAGATTCAGGCTCTTACAAATGCCCGCTACAGATCGGTACTCCACTTATATTCAGCTGGTGTTTCATAATCTGCATGTACAGACCATTCCTGCATGGCACCATTATTGCAGTTGACAACTCTCTTCCTCTTCTTACTGTGCACAAAAAAATTCCAGGTTAATATATGTTGGGCAGTCAATCTGTAAAAAATCGCGCCCATCTCTAACTTCCTTAACTTTGTTGCAGGACAGAGGACTGGCAGAGAGTGTGACAATAACAATGCAGCTCATGTCACACTGGACACTCTGGACAATGTGCGGGGCTCTGATGGCTGCCTGGCCGGTGAGTGGCTGCCTCCTGAACATGAACTCTACCTCTTCAACCCCAACCCTAATAATGGTATCTCACACCAAACAAACCCAAACAGTCTCCGATAGCAGTGAGTGGGGAGAGTGCCTGCTCATAATCCCTCTAATATCTGTAGTTGTATCACTCTGCCCTGTCTGTCCTCTTCTATTCTTATTCACATATATTCCTTTCACTCTGTCCGATGTCTTTTCTCTAGTTCCTACGAGAAATTTTGTTTTTCATTTCTCATTACTTTTTTTTTTTACCATTTCTTCATATATTTACTTTTTAAGTTGTCTGAGAGTTCATGGCAATGCTTCGTATCAAGCATTTTTGGTATAACCAAATTGTTCTAGACATTCGTTCTTTGTAAAGTGCTGACCAGGACAAGCATGCTGCAGTTAAAGTCATTGCTCTTAATCTGCAGAGATTTGGGATACAGACGGCAATAAATTCTGAAATAGTTGCACATCAGCTGTGTCATAACATGCACTTAAAGCTGAAGTAAACTCTAGAAATAAAACATGGCAACCAGGCAGGTTCTTTTTTTACAGAAGAGATAGTTGATGTTCCTTCTGCAATAAAATAGCTTTATCTGCTTGATCACCTGTCTCTGTTCAGTCACAGGCACCTCCATCTTCTTTCTTCTCCTTACCCTGGTGTTTGTTTTTAGCCATCTTGATTGGCTAGGCCAGGATGACGTAATTCCTATGCAGACACGTGAGAGTTCATTTAGTCCTGACAGCTGTAGAGGACGCCAGCATGCGGCATAACACTGAGCTGCGCATGCAACTGAGAAACTACATCTCCCGTGTCCATCCCAAGGCTATGTTTGAACTGTGACTTTAAAGTCAAAGAATGGGAATGACAGCCATGTTGCTCAGGAGAGGAGCAATGGCAGCCCCTGTATTTCTTTTTTTAACAATTCCCTCCTAAACAATAAAGAACTTGGCTCAGTTTAAGAACCTTGAAGTTCATTCAAGAGACTTTTGAGGCTCAAACTGAGCTGAGTGATCTGGTGCTTAAAGTGGAACTCAAATCCCACTTTACAAAATAAAGATTCAAGCAGCTGGTTATTACAGAAAGGCACCGGCGATATCTTTTCTGCAATAAAACGACTTACCTGCCTGATCTCGCCAGGAATATTTTAAAAAACTGAACTGCACATGTGCAGCATCAGCTTTGGTTGCTGGGCAAACTCTGCATACTGGCTTCCCTTGAATGTGCTGGGGGTGAATGGACTGTCCCTTCTTCAATAAGATGACATGAGTTACATCATCCTGGCACAGACAATTAAGATGGCCAAAGCTCGTCACTGGGCATTAGAAGGAAGGAAGATGGCGGTGCCCTACGAGGGAACACGGAAAGTTAAGTGCCACAGCTTTAGTTCCTCTTTAGGAAAGATTGTTGTGAAAATAAATATAGGGGCTGCCATTGGTATTTTACTTCTGCCTTGCTTGGTATTTACTTATCATAGGTCATATTCGGAGTGTACCTTCATCTACCCTGCCCTTTGCATTTGTTTCACCCTGCAGTCCTCAGTTGGACACACCTGTAGTTCTTTTCCCCAGCATTTACTCGTAAAGTCTTTTGAAAGAAAATCTTGACTCCTATTGTTAGTGCTTTTTCTTGCAGCGTAGATGGTTGATTATTGCACAAAATATTGATCAGTCAGGCTGGGCAAGAAATAACTGCTTTTTACTACTTTTTTTTAACTTTGTGCGTTTTTTTTTTTCGATCCCCAGCCAGATGCAGATTTTTATCATAGAACAAGGGAGAAACTTCTGTTCTAGCACCTAGGACATTTGATTTCTGCCTCAGGCAACAGTTGACTTCAGTAAATGCAAGGTGAATGGATTGTTCACCTTTCCTCAGAATGGTCCTGAATGAGTCATTCACATTCCCAGTGTGTTGAATAATTATTGTAAGTTCTGCAAGGGCTTTGGGTACATTTGCATGCTGGCTGTAACTTTGGTTTTAGGCCACTTACTGCACAGTTGCTTTTGGTACCCAAACACTGTATATAAGTCTGATATTGTGGAAGGATTCATTTTTGCAGAAAATTACTTCAATATCCAATCAACTAGTGTATGGGTAACTTAAAGGGAACCTGCCTAAAGCTAAATATGTTAGCAGCCATTGCTGACTTTTTTAGCAAGTTTATTCTTCAGGACCGTCATCCTGATCCTGTAATCCTTTAATACTCTTTTTTCTGGTCAATGACTCAATCATCAATGCAATCATTAAAGGAAATTGCAGCAGCCAAATGTACACGTTCAAGGTTATCAATGGCAGCTTCTATAGGCCTGTTTTAATAGGTTTTTTGTGTCTCCTAACCCATGGGCCCTGATGTATTAAAGCTCTCCAAGGCTGGAGAGAATACACTTCCATTATTGAAGCTGGGTGATGCAGCAAATCTGGAATGGATCTGGTCCAGGATTCAAAACATTTGCTAGCAAATAGCAAATGACTTTTAAGAAATCCACTCCAGGTTTGCTGGATTGTCCAGCTTCACTGATGAAAGTGTATCCTCTGCCCAATGTCTCAGGCTCCTTGTCAGCAAAAGCCTTTTAAAGGGTCGTCACTTCTTGGTGTTATTTCCAAACATTCTGAATTTTTCTTCCATGTTTCCATTGCCACATGGACGATATTGTTATTAGGGTAAAAAGAATGGTCCTTCAGACTCTAGTCCAAGTTTTTGTTTCCCTTTTTTTATCTTTCTTTGCATTTTAGGTTTCTTTTGTCATCTAGTCATTTTTATTTCTCTTTTTCCCAATTCATCGGTGTATTTTTATTCTATTTTTGCTTTTCCTGTCTCTGTTTCTCACTTATCACTTACCTGCTGTAAAAGTTCATGTTCACTATGTGTCAGCTGTGCTCACTGCTTCCTGCTCGGCCTGACCCTGCTACCTATCTGCCCCCATGGCAGCACACGTGTACCTTGGCATGTCCCTACAAAAAATCTGCAGCACCCTCCAGGCTTTCTGCGCTACTGGGGCTTTAAAGCAAAAGACCCCTTAAAAAAGCTTCTGCTGCATGAGACAAGACCTGGCGGGACAAGCTATTTAAGGCACTGTAAAATTAGTTGTCTGATTTGGCTAAGGTATAAAAATTATTGTTTGTCTTAACAGCTGCTGAAAACAAGAATCTTTAATGCTGAATAACCGTGTTATACCTTAGTAAACTGAGCCCAATATCAGATTCTGAACTGCCCTGGTGTATGCCAGTTGGCAGTTATAAGTACAATTTATAGGTTGCTATGGGCTTACAATGGAAGTTTCTGCTATACACTTTTATATACGAGTGCCTTTGAGATAAAGGGTTTTTAAAGCAACCCTGTATAGAGCAATGCACAGGTTTTCTTAAGTTTCCATTTTCCTCAGCAGCACAAACTCACTTTTCCCCTGCTCCCCAGACATTAAATTCATTCATTGGGAGCACAGAAAGTACTCAATACAGTAAAGCAAAAGCAAAGTCAAGCTAAAGGTCAAACTAATAAAACTGCAAGTAGATAAACATAAAAATGTGGTTGGATGTGAGGTCAGAACCTGATGAACATTTTAGCTAAAGTAAATCACAATAAAATTGCAGACGTCTATCTAGCAGAGAGTCATCTTTTCAGGAGGTTTTTTTTATCTCAGTGTGTGGCCTGGCACATTTATGATCTTAGCAAAAAAATATCTACTGCAAGTAGTTGCTGGATGGCTTTGCAGCTGACTATTTCTCTAAGATATTTATACCAGGCAGTAGTAATGTGGCTTTTGGACCTACATTATATCTAATAACAATTACCATTGTACTATCAATCTAGATTTCTGCTTTAACTACCTTATAATCCCTTCCCTGGATATAAAGCAGAATAAATACCTAAACTAATTAAAAAGAACAAAGCAGGAAATGAATACATTTTTAATGCTGACTAATCATGTAACACTCTGCAATCGCCCTTAGATTTATCTACAAATGTACATACCTACCTAATTGGGTTTTAGCTGGCATTTTTCTTTAGGATTGCCTTGTATAGTTGTTGGCATATCTAAAGGAGATTGTACAGTCCTGCTGGAACCAAGCTATGAACATTGAAGCATTTATATATTCTTCAATCACTGAATGGACTTTACAATCTTCACTAATATCTGTAGAGCTGTGGAGTGGTTCATTCTCAAAGTTCAGAAGCAGAGATTTTGTCCAAGGCTTTGTGTTAACATTAGAAATTAGACTGCTAAGAGGAGCTGAGCTTCGGAGAGATACTGAGAGATAAACAGACTTTAGTGCATCTGCTATGAGCTTTAAGGATACATTTCTCCACAGTTCCTGCAGCTTTAGTGGTAGTAAAGGGGTTCGTTGTGTATTTACTATATCCTAAATGCTTAAATGTCCATACCCTGGCTACAGGTTTACATTAGGTCTGCTGTCCCACTTGCCTGCTTGGATTTGTGCTTTCTTCACCTCTGTTGTCCATTCTGCTATCTGCTTACTTCTGCTTCAGTCTCTTCTCTACCACTGTCTTCTTGTTTCTTTCTCTTCCGCCCATCCGCAGTGGCTGTTCCGGATCCCCAGTCCATACCGATTGGAGATTAGGTAGGATATGGTTTGATGGTCTAAATAAGAGTTCACATTCTGCTCAGCACTAAGGAGTCTCTGAACTCTACACTTTTTCCATTGCTATAAACCATTATATTGTCAGTCTATGTATATGAGATATTTTTGTACATGGCTGGAGATTCAAGGGTCATTTTTTTTTTTTAAAAAGATTCAATGACAATTTTGTGATCTAGGCTTATGACTGATAGTTAAACATAATATTAATTTTCCAACTTTGGGTTGACATTCTCTTAAAATTTGTTATTTTAGTGTTCTGTTCAGTGGTGACAGCTGTATTTATATAATTACACAACCTGCATATGCATAAAATAGGCATCAAATGATTGCAAGATATAAATGGCGTACGATCAATCCAACATCAAATGTAATTGTCATTGAATCTTCTTAGAAATCTGCCTATATATGTCAGTCCTACAGTTTTAAAAGACACAGAAATGTTTTGTCTTTTTTTGCTTTTACCATTGTGGATTTGTAGGCTATATTCCTGTGTTAATTACGTTCCATTTTAGTGAATAGAATGAGCCTTATGAAAGATGGATCTTTTGTGATGTCTTCAGCAACTAAACCGATCCTTCCTTTCATGATTCTGACCTAGCTTAGAAAATGAAAGGGAGCTTCCTACTGACTGCTCTGGTTCTTCACCAACTTTCATACAGAAGGCTCAGTATTGTGTGTAAATTTTGCATCGTCCTATTTTATTGTTCAGTATCCCAGAGTATTTAATGCTGATTCTGGTATTCCCCATCATTCACATTCCAAACATTACACATCTATATCTCATGAATTTATTATTTATATGGATGATATAAATATCCCGTCTTTTTGTCCTTAGATGGCTGTTACCCAGATGTTCCTGCACAGAAGAGGAGGCATCCATACCATGTGTCGGACACTTGTATCTCTCTGCAGGAGTTGGGAGACAGACAAGGTCGGCTGGGTGCTCAAGATGTGTGATGACTCTTCTCTCCAATGCCTTGCTGCTTGCCCCATGGACACCTTTCCACCTCTCTCATTCAGAGAGGCTCCCTCACCCATTAAGTCGCTCAGGACTCACTACTGACTATATCCTGTGCCAGCTTTCATCTCCTACCTTGTTTCACGCTCCAGCTTTAAGCAGGTCAACATTTTCACTCACTGCCTTTGCAGGAAGGTGGTTCCTGCCCACTTTATGCGTGAATCCTGGACTAGAGGAGCCTGGCACTGGCAATGCTGAAACATGCACTACATTATGTAAGCTAGAACTTTGGTAAATCGGTTCCAGCAAAAACTGCTGGCAATTGTTTGTTATAGAAGTGTATGGTGCAAAGCCACACGCTATGATAACTGTGGGACCTGCTGTACCTTCCAGTAAGTAGCAGTGCCTATTATGGTTTATTGCTGTAAGAAGAGGTGCCGGGGTTATCGACTGCTGTGCTTATTAATGCATCAACTATCTATTGAGGTCACCTAGTCTGTTTGTACCCTCTGGGCAAAAAAAGAATTAACAGAGAAGAATGATCGTATCTGAAGTGAAACTCCAGTTTTTGTGGAAAACGCCTTTAGGTCTGCTATAAAGATTGCAATAATTTTTTAGCAAACTTTATTTCACATCCTTACCTGCTTTTGTTCTATAGCATAAGATATGTTATGCCAGTGCACTTGATTACACCTTTCTAAATCGGCGCTATGCCAGAAGTTTTGCCTTTGCTTTATTCGTGTGATTATGCTCAGTTTTGTAATAAGGGGCATTGCATCCCAGAGTCCCTGTAGGTGTACAGCACCATGTACATGTATCTCACCAAAGATGACATTCCCATTGCGATCAATGTTAGGAGGTGACAAGTGGTACTTGATTTCCGGTTCTATGCAGCCTTCTAGAACCATTTACAGAAGGATGAGTATAATGGGATATCCTGTCTAATATGAGAAGATAGTTTGTATTGTAGTTATACATTTTTTCTGAACTGGAGTTTCCTTTCATAATTGGACCTGAGTGTAGATATCCAGATCCAGTATTGTTGGTATGATTGAGAATTGAGTGATTTATCGATGACTGTAATATAAGGCCAGTTGTGTCAGCTATATGATCGGGAGCTGAGCCATGTATAATGGGAACATGTAATACTTCTACATGCTAGGGTCTAGGAGTACCAATACTCTATTTCTTTCATGTTAAGAGCATAGCACTGCCAGTGCATGTGAATATATCTTTGTTTTCTTCTATGATCTGAGCCTTTTCTGCATCACATCTTAAGTCAACAAGAATTGGAGCCAGGGAACAATGTTTTTACCAGTGGCAAGGAACTACCTGCTGGATTTTATTTTCTGATCTGTGTTGATAAAGGTCCTGATTACCTTTTGCAGTATTTATGCAGTTAGCCATCATTGGTGTTTTGTGTTATTTCTGGCTGTCCATTAAAACGTTCCTGCTGGTTTACAAACATGTGCCTACTCAGATGCTCAACATTCTCCATTTATGTTTGTCACTTGGGTGGTTCTAGTTACAAAATGTGTTCCTAGTTCTGCCTCTAAAGGGAACCAGTCACAAAAGGATATGTGAATATTTTTTGTTGGATAATTTCACTTTTGTGAAGTTGCCATTTACAGATCCTCCCTTTTTCTTTCTCCCTACTGGAATTTCAACAGAGCAAATATTTACCTGCAGCTTCACTAATGGGATTGTCACGGCTCCAGCCTGTCATGTGGGTGTTTGGTGATCCCTGTTCAGTCCTATGAATAGATCCATGTTTGTATTACAAATAGAAAGCCATCCACAAAGTATAGTACAACTTCTCCAAAAGTGCATCTGTTCTTTAAAGTCCAATTAAAACTTTTATACAAAGTAGAACAATACTGTGTTCACAAAAATTCAAACTGAAAGGTATTATAAAAAAAACCCCAGTACCCGACCAAACTTCATCACTGGCACATATCGTATACCAGTTCTGTGGTGATTGGCAGGGAAAGGAAGGGTTATTACAAGTGAAGCACTGATTACCCCACTTATCATTATATGTGGTCATACAAAGCAGGGTGACAATTTTAATTGCAAGCCATTCAGTCCTGTCACCCTGCCGGACTAAGGGGGAGTAATTGGCAGGTTCCCAAGGTATTCATATGTGGTATTCTGAATAAAATGTAAATTTGTATAATGCAGAATATGTTTTGCACAGTATTATTTTGGAATGAGAGTATAGTTGTACTTTAAAGTGTATATAATCCCAATCACTAAACTCCCATATAAGTTTATTGTTAATGTCTTGTTAAATATACAATATTTATCTAAAACCCCAGTGATCCTGCCATTAAGATCACTTTCTTGTTATAAGGCAATCACTGTTTTCCAGCTGTCTTTGCACATTGCACAGGCATGGCCCAACATTATCATTATAAAAAAAAACATATGCAAAGGGTAATATTTTATGGAAAAAAAACATGGCGGGTAATACAGCAGTTCATAGTTATTTAACAAACAATATAATTCAGTTACAGTTTGTATACCCTTTGTTATTGGTATTTATTGGAATGCTTTTTTTATCCTTAAAAAATGTCACTTGCTTAACTCCTTCAGGCCTTAATATCTCTGGATTTCAATCTTTCCGTCAGTAACTGTATTCTAGGCATCATATGGGCAATTGATATTGCTTGCAGTATACAGCACATATACAAAACCTACATAAAGCAGCTCTACTAAAATATCTTTCCACCAGGAACAGAGATAGTGCTTCTGTGGACTGGTAAAATCACATATCAAACGTTTCAATAGAATAATGCAGGTGACAGTTGTGTTTACCCTGCCATGCTTTGTGTTTCTTCAGGCACAACATGTCCTATTGAGGTGTATTTGAAATGCATGCAGAGCAGGCCAAACACCACCTTTTCTTACAAACTCTGCATTTTGCATTTGAATGCCTGCGTTTGATCAGCTCTGTGTTTGACTGCAAAAGGCTGCCTTTGACAAGAACACTCATCTAAATAAACTTTTATACACACAGAGCCAATCACCAACTTCACTGTGTTGTGCTACAGAGGAATTTCATAACGACTGCTATGGGCATTTTAAAGGAGGCAGTGACTATTTGTAACTGTACTTCAGTATTTTGGGTGGGATAAGGAAGTTAGGGGAACTGGAAGGACATTTATCCACAAGCATATGGCCACAGTTTGACCTGGCCAAGCTGTTAGACAAGGCGAATTTCCAAATATTCCTATAGGACAGGCATGTCCAAAGTCCCGCCCGGGGGCCAATTGCGGCCTGTGTTCAGATTTCCACCGGCCCGCAGCCTCTGTCATAAAAAATCAATAATATGCACCAATGTTGACCAAAGTATAAAATACATGCGTACAAAAAAAGCTTTTTTTTATTTAGAGTTGATCAACCGCCTTGCAATTATCGCCCGCTACTCCGCGGGCATAATCGGCAGAACAGGAGTCCCCATGTGTGCCCAGGGAATCCCCTATGTCATTATAGTTGGTCTGTGCTGTGCGGGACCCACATGGACCACGCCCACTCTGATTCCAAGAACATGTTCTGCACGGAGCTCGCACTGGACTCTGTGCACAGGGAATCCTTCACGTCACCCTGGTGGGCATGTGCTGTGCAGGACCCGCGCAGACCATGCCCACACTAACCCATTTTCTCCTCACCAAATCTGGCTCTCTTTGCAAAAAGTTTGAACACCCCTGCTATAGGAAGTCAGCTATAGGGCACTGTATATATTTTCTATCCTGTTGATGTTACATAGAGGTGTATGGAGGACATATAGATAATGGTAAGTGGGTAAAAACAGTGCTTAAAATACTTTACATTGCCAAAATTAAGTGTAGATCTCAGAGCCAGAGAGAGTCACTGAATTTTACTTTTTTGTTTTTATTAATTAGTTGCCTTCATCTTTTACGATTGCTGCCCACCTGGTCATCTAGTTAATTTCAGCCCTGATCCAGGAATCCTTACTGTACACCTCGCTCCAAATTTCTCCAAAAGTGTCCTCTTTACACGGGACATGCACACCTCAGCATCATTTATGCCTATAGGAAAGCTGTACTCCAAGCAACTGCTTGAGGCCACCATAGGTATTGAGTTGGATTGGAAATCAATAGGACTGTGGTAGGCATTTATAATACAACTTTTTAAGTAAAAAGTAAGCAGCTTAGATAAGGACTGAAGGTAAATATGAGACCAGGAGGGCCAAAAGACTAATGAAATCCTTTTTTGTGAACCAATTCCATTTCAAGAAATCACAATGGTTTTGGTTCAGACTTCTCATATAATTTTGTGTTGATAAACAGCAGAATTCAAACTAAAAGGTCATGTCCAAAAGCAAATGTCCTAAAATAATCTTTATTCTGGCACCCTAGATAAAAATAGTTCATATTGCATAGAAACCTTCAGCTTTGTGGACACAAAGCAGCTAATTTATTTTCAAATGAATACACTACCTACCTAAAACAAACGGGCTGCCAACACTTTGTACAGTACAATGCAACACAGATGGTTCACACATAGGTGCACTGTGCCATTCAGATGAGATGTTAGACCCAGCTTGGAGCATTACAGTAAAGAATGGTTTATTGCAACGCAGTAGTCTGAGCCAATTCAATGCAACGTTTAATTGAGCAGAATGGAATTAGAAAGTTTTATGTTTCCATTACTAATTTATATTTACTGATAGCTCTGTATCCATATTATTACATATCTGTGTAAATCTAACATTAGTATGGAAGCAAATAAAAGCTCCTCTGGATCAACCCTCAATAATAACCATGCTTCTCATGTCTAAAATACAAAAAGGAAATAGCCCATAGGAGTATTTAAATAGGTAAAGTAAATATGACCGACATCTGGATAATTCAGATCTATGACCCAAGTCTCCTCGTTATGAAGTTCCTCTGCCAGTGGTCACACTTCATCTCATTCCTTTCTGTTTTCTGATTCTATTTCCCATTGAGTACAATGCAGCCAAAATATAACAGTGACGGGAACAGCGGCAAAAGCAGGAGATTGAGCGTGTAAACCTTGGATGGCAGATCTTCATAAAAGAATAGATCATCAGCTGTTTCTGGGCTTCCTGTATAGGCCGGGGTTGTAAATGGAAAATGTCATTTGTTTTCAGAATATAAAAATATGCAACATTTACATGCTTGATATGTAGATACTGCAAACATTTGTGTATATATTTTTTTTTAAATAATTGTTCTATTTATTTAAGAGCAGTGAGTTGTTATAATCTTGGTTGTGTGTTCTTTTTCATTTGGTAGTTGTCTGTTGCTTGCTTTGCTCTGATATTTTGTTGTTCCAGTTATTATTAATTGTTTATTAAAGGATCAGTCCACAAAGTGTAAGTCAAGCTCAAACTTTGTTTTTGGATAGATTGCAGAAGACTTGGAGCCTCTTTAATATTTATACATCAACCTAGGGCTTTGATTTGGAGTTTTACCTCATTTCCTGCACCAAATTTACTAAATGGGAAGTTAGGGGAAAACTTCACCAATGGTAAAAGTATTGTCACTGGGATAGGTAGTGAGGGTGAATTATAATTGAGCCCTTGAAAATCATCTGAAATCCAATGCATAAAGAGGCTAAACCAAGAAAAGGCTGGGGAGGAAAGGGTTAGATCAGGGGTGTAAAACTCTGGCCCCGGGGGCCAAATCTGGCCAAACCCCCCAAAGGCTCCTTTTTTTGACCCCTAAATATGAATTGCAGCTGGCTTGCCGCTGCATTGAAATAGCGCCGCTACTACAATTCATCAGTCGCGTCCATAGACCAGCGGGCTCTTTGCCTATGAGTGGCCCTGCATTGGACTGTTTTATAGGAATTGTAGTAGCGGTGCTATTTATCTAAAATAGGCTTGTTCCAGACTGAGTGTTAAGCAAAACCTCTTTGTTTCCATATGAAAAAGTTTTATATCTAATGAGAAGGAAAAACTTCCTCAATTTTTGTTAATAAACTTCAAGGTTGGCCCGCAACTTTGTCTAAGTTTTTATTTTGGCCCTCTGTGTATTTGAGTTTGACACCCCTGGGTTAGATGATCCAGGATGCCTTCCAAGCAGGAAACTAGGCAGGGTCTGAGTTGCTGCAGTTTCTGATGCACACTATGAGAAACACTTATCTCTTTTTGTGAATTAGTGATCTGCAGAAGGAACCACAGCATGGAGCATTGGACCAGGTAGTCAATATAGCTTAGTAGTGATGTATACAAGCAGCAAATGGAGAACTACAACCCAGAGAAGTTAAAAAATATGAGCCATCAGAAGGTATACTATTCATCTTCCTATATACAGGCCAACTCAACTTTGAAAACATCTTATAACAGGGCCAATGTCTTATATATTTTACATGTAAAGCTCAGTACAGATGCTAAATTGCCAGCGCTGAGATGGTCATTTGGATGACAGTCAGTACAGGTGTCCATGATTAGCAATAAGTCGCTCCAGATCACTAAAGGCTGCTAAGGAGGTCTTTAAAGTCACCACATTGGGGAAACCCCTGCATAGCAAAACTGCATGCTTGTACAGCCAACTTATTCCTGAAAGTAACTGAGCACCTGTAAAGATCTGTGAAGGTTGGTGGGATAAAACAACCAGACATTTCTTTTTGATCTATGACCCTTCTGCAGGACCTCCATTGCAGCTCTTCGTAGTCACCAGTAAGATTTTGATCAGCTTTAGGCATTTGAAATATTCATTGTTTGCCTTTGTGGTTTTGCCTGAAGCTAAACAAGATAATAATGGTGACTGTAGGGAGTGGAGACAGTTCTTGCTGCTAAATTCTAGAGGAGCGTTGGTGAAGTGCTTTACGTTCCCGTGGCCTATTACTAAAATGAAAGTTTTTGGGTAATCTTGGAATAAAAAGAATAGGGTGTGAGCAATGGCAGCTATTGGGCCTATAGCTGTGAAAATTAGTGAACAAGAATACATAATTATCTTCACGTTCACTGTTTTGAACTGAAAGCTGCAATGGAAAACACATAAGCCATATACCCCTATACATCCCTATATTCATGAACTACATCCTGCTCCTACAACGCACACGGCTCTTCACATCCAGTGCCAGATTTATCCGCCAATAATGTCACTGTGTATACCAAATTCTGTATAACACGTTCAGTTGTCAGTTGTACATTTGTACTCATGTATGTGAACAAGAGCAATATGTAATAATACATGTATGTAACTGCAGGGCATTGCACATCCATGTACTATAGAGAACAGGTTGCGTGTTCTGCCTTTCTATGCATATGTGAAATCACTATCAGCTCCCTATGGAGAACGCCCTGCTAGTCTTACCTTTGCTGCAATCTCTGACTATGAGAAGAACCATTTCCAGATGGGATAATACTCGCCCTTCTCTCAAATTTGTATCAATGCAATATGTATATGTGTATTTAGATCCCTGCATGAGCACACATGAATAAATCTTTAACTTCCTTCTGTTCTATTCAGCCTGGTTTCTTGAAGTTGTGTTGTAAGAACAGCAGGGAGCAGCCTAATACAAAGGTTCCCCAGTGGGTTCCAATGTTCTTATGAATGTTCCTGACAGGTCAAAATAAATAGAAACCATATGGTATTTTTTTTTATAAAAGTTGTAAATTGTATTGTTATATACCAGCCCTAAATTTATTTCAGTTTTTTTGGTCAAACTAAAGCCATCAGGGGCGAGATAACCCTATACTGATACCCGTGGTTTTGGAATGGATGTCCAACTACCTCATATAGGTGTGAAGGTCAGGTTGAACTTTTGAAAATATAGGGGCTGATTCATACAAAAAACAAATTCTCCTTGCCTTTATCATGGCTTTTACAAAACCTTGAAAAACTTTTATTATTACACCATCATATTACGCTGCGCTTTACAAAGTCCATAGTCATGTTACTAGCTGTCCCTCAAAGCAGCTCAAAATCTAATGTCCCTACCCTACCTAGTCATATGTCATTACCACAGTCTAAGGTCAGTTTTGGGGGGTAACCAATTAACCTAACTGCATGTTTTTGGAAAGTGGGAGAAAACCGGAGTAACCGAAGGAAACACAGGGAGAACCTGTAAACTCCATGCAGATACTATCCTGTCCGAGATTCGAACCTGGGACCTAGCGCTGCAAAGACCAGAGTGTTAACATGATTCAGGTAATTGAAATGATCATAGAAGTAGTTTTGCATGGCATCCAGCAACAATATGTTGGGGACACGCTGATTACATGAAGATTAATGGGAAGCTTTCACCTATTTACTGTCATTGGTATAGCCTCCTTCAGGATGGCAATGCTAATGCAGTGCACTTCAGCCAAGGAAACTTCATCTTAACCTATAGGCAGAAGTAAACCCATCATACATGTCCCCGTTCCCTCATACGGTGCTGGCATCTTAGTCTGGTAGACGATTTTCAGCCATCTTGATAGGCCGGGATGTTGTAACTCCGCTCAGATGCACAGGAGCTCCTTCTTTCCTGGCACATGCAGAGGAAGCCGAGAATACTGGTTATCCTGGCTACCAAACTGACTGCACGTGCCAGAAACCCCAAGCAATCAAGTAGGTAGGAGGAATTATCACAGAAGAACATCACCTGTCCCTTTTTGCAATAAATCAATGACATGCCTGATTGTGGATTCCTAAAATAGAAACTTCTGCTTTAAATCAGAAATGAAACACCAAATTTAATGTATCACAGCTCCTATGAATATTTATTAAATATTGGTAACTCCTAAAAATCAGAGCAAATGCAGTGATAAATACATTGCGACCTTATAGTGAAGGTAAATGTTATAAAATACCAACTATGAGGAATGGTCAGTTCTTATTGTCTAGTCTACAACTATCTGTAAGGCTCCTATGTATCCAGGGATTCCAAATGCAACATACAATCTTTATAATTAAAATATCTGATAAGACAAAATCTTCCTAATTCTAATTGGTAACTGGAAGGATCAGTTTTCTGCTGTACAAGTAATAATCAGCTGTTGTTGCCCAAGGCTAGATCTCATTCTGCGTGAGGTTTGTGCCTTCAGGCAGTACTGTACGTGTGGCTTTCTGAGATCAGAGGATTTCCCCAATATGGTAAATGATGGCCTAGTATATGTGGAGTAACTGGAACCATCTCTAAAACTCTAGCCATCTACAAGGTAGCCTAACCAAATGTGTTCCAAGCTAAGGTGGACACTTGGATCAAATGCACTACAATCTTCTTATTCTCTAGCAATCAGCTTCTGTCCTTACTCCTATATGTCCTGCTGTTATTTCTGCAGTGTAAACTAGAATTTCAGCAGAAGGAAACCTCTTAGAAATGGGTGAATTTGCATCAACTGGGTGGAAAGTTTTAGAAAACAGGTTGAAAGGGAATCTAAAGAAACACAACATTTCTTACTTCTCATTCTGTACATTCTAGTTGCCTGGCTGTCATATTGATCTATTGACATTAAGACTTACTTATGTAAATTTTTTAAATTTCATTCACCTCTCTCCAAAGTTTGTCCAAAAACACAAATCAGTGGAGCAGACGTGAGTGTAGACTATAAATTCATTTCATATCTTATGATCCTTGGAAAACCAAAACTTTGTGCAGAGAAACTCAAGCTGTTCACTTGCAGGAATCAGAAGTCCCTCTCCCAGTGGTGGTTACTACACTTATATATAAATGCAATACCTGGGTTCTCAGCAACAATAAGCATTTCAACACAGGAGGAAAGGATTATATAACTGCAATATTTATTGTCAGATAATCCTTTCTTCCTGTGTCCTCAGAGTGCCTCGTCCCTGCTGTGATCATATATATCAGGTTTGAGTATGTCCTAACACAATGATCACCATGATCTGATATCATAGTAATCACATGGTCAGGAGTCAATTAACAGGACCACTGGCCGAAAATCAGCCATATTTCCTCATGGTATATGTAGGCTGGGCTTCCTGCTCAGTAATGATTACCAATATTTGTGCCTTTTTATGCCCAAAAAAAAAGTTAACTGGGCACAAAAAACTTTACTTTAAATATATATTCTTCAATAGCCACAAAGGATATAAATCCACTTTGTGTGCACCAAATGCCTTTGCATGCCCAGTTATTACCTTGTAAATCAATGTTGATATCATCACTGTGCTGTACATCTGCCATGAATAGGGTAGAGCTTTGGGATGGCCTGATTCATTAAACCTCTACAAGGCTGCAGAGGATACACTTTCCACAGTGAAGCTGGGTTACCCAGCAAACCTGGAATGCATATTTAAATTTCCTTAAAGTCTTTTGTTATTTGTTAGCAAATGTTTTGAATCCTGGATCAGAACCATTCTAGGTTTGCTGGATCACCCAGCTTTACCGATAAAAGTATATGAAGGCTTGGAGAGCTTTAATAAGTCAGGGCCATAAAGTCCACCTATTACAGGTTACGTGCAGAATACTACAGAGGGGGTGGATACCAGACCAGTCACGCTTCACAAGAAAGGAGGACAGCAGTGACTGGTCTTTACATAGGAAGCTCCTGCACAGAGGCAAAGTTTTTCACCGAATCTCTGCTCAAAAATACACAAATTACTGCAATACACCACAACAATACAAATTGTCTTGTATTTACAGCGTATTTATGTATCCCAGAGTAAAAGAAAAAGATTTTGTTTCCAGCCAATTTCATGTAGCTCAATTCCAGGTTCTTTTTCAGTAAAATCCAAATTTTGCTGTAATTACTCCACTCATTCTTGTTGGAAAGCAGAGTAAAACAGTTCGGACTACCCTTCTTTTTTGCCTAGGGTGTGAGAAGTGCTATTGGTACAGCTTGTATGAACTATAATTACTATGTATTTTCTTTTGTATTGTTCAGTAAAATGGCTTCTGTGGGTGGCAAAGGACCGTCATCAATTTCAGCCTCACAATGGTAACAATTGACATTATTGCAGATATACAGTGCAAACAGCAGCAATAAACTTGGCTAAAGGCCTTCTTCTCCACCCATTACTGGACGTCATTGTCCCCACTTAGCCCATCAAGGTCAGACCTGTTCTGCCAGCTCTGCAGGTGCAACATGAGCAAGGGACTCTAAGATTGTTCAAGGAAATTATTAGACCTTAGATTGTCACAATAGCTGTAAGTCCCTTTTACAAAGAAAAGTCTATTTTAGTGTTTCTCTGATATTTGAGATGACCACACGTGTATCAAAGTAATCTAAACGTTGCATGGACATTACGGAGACCTTGTGACCCCCACCCCTCCGGGTCCCTGTAATGTCAACAGGGATTATTTTGCCTTTCCAATATTGCATATACTACTTTACAAATAAACATAATCATATTAACTGCAACATCAGCAAATTGTACCAGGGTTTTTTTTGCCTTCCTCTGGATCATAGGGTTTTAAATCTGGGATATGTTTATTTCACTAGTGGTTGAACTTGATGGACTTATGTCTTTTTTCCACCTGACTTACTATGTATCTATCTGAGTTCAGCTTGATATAATTTAAATCAGACCTACAAATTCAATAAATTTTTAAACCCAAAAACAAACATTTTAATTATTGTAGCTTGTATTAGGTGGCTGCATTATTTTCACTGGCTTTTTTTTTTTTTTTTTGACCTCGTAGTCCTGCCAGCTTTAAACTCCTGGGGTGACAACATTCCTTCACTATGCCTCTATAGAGGAGGAGCGTCGCCACCAATTTTATGATTTGGCCTACAAACAACCCCTACAAACAGGGGTCAATAAATGTAACAAATTTAAATGTAACAATGTCAGTCTTCTGATCTGCTGTTTTGAGTTTACACAGCCATTTATTTTTTTGGACTTATTCTATTCTGGTTCCAGCAGCTCACCAAGACACTTATACTTGGACACCTGTGCAAAAGAATTGAAGTGGTTTCTTCACCATTCGGGTGCTACATATACCAAGCCTACACACTTTCAATTATTGTCACCCCAGACTATTGTTTCAGGTGACAGTTTAGTAAGATTTTCATTAAAGTCTAATCACCATATTTATAATGCCAGATTTAAAAAAGGTCGATCAGGTTTAGTATGGTTGTGTCCAGTGCATTGGTGGCCATACCACCCTTTCCCCAAAATTGAAGATTAGAAGCTCCATTGGAGTAATTGATTGCCATATTTAGAGGTGTATGAAGCCCATTTAATTTCATTGTGGCTGCAGTCACCCTAAAGGTGATCAGAGTGTTTGAAACAAACATGACTGTATCTATTGTGGTCTATGGTGTTCACTAGTGTTGGTGTTCGATATCCGGTTGTTCTTATATTTGACCGAATATGGCTGTTCGAATTTGGATAGACCTGACCCGAAAAACACGGAATTCAATGGCGCAAATTTGTGTGTGAAAAAATGTGTTAAAAAAAATTAATGTTAATTTATTGAATGTGTGTGATTTGTGTAACTAACTTTTTTTTTTTTCAGGTTATCCCACAATGACAGGATGATTCCCATGGCTGCACAGCTGTGGGAATCCTCCTGTCAGTGTGGGATCCCCGGGCACCAGAGGTTAAATGAGGACAAGTCTCCCCATTCATCACCTCTAGTGCTCTGTGATTGGCTGAGGAAAGGTAAACCCTGAAAACAACCTTTTATAAATCTGGCATTATAAAAATGGTAATTAGACTTTAATGAAAAGCTTACTAAAATGCAGCCGCTGTGTGCGACAGTGTGTGATCTGAGGCACTAGAGAATAACTAACCTCTAGTGCCGGGGATCTATCAATGAATGCAGCCACGGTCACATTCATTGATAACAGTGTGCGATCCCCGGCACTAGAGGTTAAATGGGGACAAGTCTTCCCGTTCAAAACCTCTAGTGCTCCCTGATTGGCTGAGGAAAGCTTTCCCCAGCCAATCAGGGAGCACTATCCTTATTCCTGGATAGAGTTTCTCTATCCAGGAACACAGGACTCCCTGTGTTCTTGGATAGAGAAACTCTATCAAAGAACACATACAACTAGTAAAGGGCTGCAAGAGCAATCAGGGGAGCGGAGCTGTCACCTCCCCTCCTGTGATTGCTTTTGCAGTTCTTTACAGTCCCGAAAAATACCCGAATTTTCCCACTATTGACTTTTTTGGTGTTTGAATTCGGCATTCGATCACCCGAACAATATCCCCTATTCAATCGAATAGCTGTCGAACCGAATAGTGAGATATTAGACCAACTCTAGTGTTCACCCTTATCATTGTGGCAATTATTATCGGGCAATATGTAAAATGGTCATCATGCTTACTGCTGCTTCATACCTACTATAGAGGTGGTAAAACCTCCAGGATATGGATGCTCAATTGACAATCATATCAGCCGATCACTTATTTTCTGAATGTCCCCTTTCTATCAGCCAGCATGGTCACCAGTTTTATAAATGGCCCCGTTGACCTTAGATAGGCTTTAAAGCCCAATGTTTGCCACTGAGTACTTCAAAATAAACAACCGGGTCAATGACAGCAGCAGGGATGGAATCTCAGCAAGTCTGCAGTGAATTCCAATGAATCCTTTTTTTTCAATATACACATAACCAATAAAAAACAATGGGGTTTTTCAGGTCAGTCATGCAAATGTTAATCGATGAATATCACAGGATGTGACTGATGGCAAAAATGTAAAAAAAAAGTAGAAAATCAGTTGTTAAAATAATTTTTTTATCTTCATCCTTTTTCAAAACAGGATTAAGAGAAGAGCAGACCTGTGTGAGCTGTATGGATTGTGCGTGGCAGGATTACTAACAAAGTGCAACTGTGTACACCATAGCCAAGCATAGATACACTAAGGCTACGTACACACGTGCAATAATTGTCGCTAGAAAACAAGCAATTAATGACCGATAAACGATTATTCACAATTATTTTGAATGATCATATTGTGCACAATTCTGTACATGCTGAAAAGATACGATAGTTCAAATATAATCCACTAATAATGTACATACACTAGATGCGATCGTTTGAGCGGTGCAGGAAGTGATATGTACAGGAGAGAGTGCACCGCAGAACAATTCACAATCACTGAATGACCGTACACACAATAGATAGTGAACAAATGTCACCCAATCAGATCCGCCAGGATGGTCGTTCATTTCCAGCAACATTCCTCGTTTTTTGGCGTCGTTGGCCAGACGTTGTGCACTTTTTTTCTTAACGATTATCAGACGATCGGTCGTTAGTTCGCTTCCAACGATAAATATTGTACGTATGTACCTAGCCTAAGTATAGGCATACAGGAAAACAATCATCATCACAAAATCAACATAAGCAAATACAACATTCATTATACTTCTTATAGTTATACCACAAGATGGCATGATAATGCCTCTGGTTTTATGGGGAAGGTTTTTTTTAATATATGTATATATATATATATGTCAATGAGCTTGATTGTAAATAATTTTACCAATGTGTGCTTTTAGAATTTCTCTGTGTAGATAGAAAGCCAACTGCGGTTTACCCCTCATCCCTGTTTGCAGCACATTCTTTGCTTTTTTTTCCTGATGTTTTTTTTTCGGTCACTTGGGGTCAGGGTATATTGATTCCTCTTTTTAGCCCAGTGATGGGCACATCCTAAATGCTGCAGAAATTGGCACCATAAATATGGTTCTCTCTGAAGCATTACTTTGCAAGTGGGGAGCACCCCGATAACACAACTCTCCCCCACCCAAGGTAAGGTCTTTGATGCCCTGAGTTTAGATGAGTTTAAATAAACAGGGTGCATTTACTAAGAAGTGGTGAACTATTACCAGATTGCAACTATTTTGTTTGCCATTCTTTGGTGCATCTGACCAGACCGAAAGGCTTGCTTTGACAAATATAATAAAATGACAAGTTCCTGCAATGTGTTTTTTATTTCAGATATGTGATAAGTGTTAAATAGGAAGAGAAGACTAAATATAGGCAATAAAAGGCAATAAAATAAGCACACATTGATAAAGTTTACATGAAAAGTTAATTTCAAATGAGTCCATTACAGCCTTACAACAACCCCCCTCCCATTTCACATAGAGTTACATGGGTAACTCTAAATCCTTAATCACAAATTAATAGTTGACATGAACACAGGTACCCAACTCATTTTCTGTAGTTTCTCTTTTGTTTAAATTTGTATTATTCTCAAAATCAAGATTTAAGTATGGCCCAATTTTTGGGGGTTTTGGAAGGATTAGAACTAGATTTTTATATGTCTTTGCCTAGCAGATTAAGCCCCTGTATTTGTCCTGGTGATCACCATCACTGAGACAGAAAGTGATGTGATAAAGATTTGAAATATATAAAAAAAATAATACACATATAATGTGATGTGATATATGTTTTTTTTTGTTTGAATGTGGTTGCCAATTATTTAACTGTGTGCTTATTTCCCTAAGGAGTGCTTTATAATGTCAAAAATCATCTTACATTCTGTCATTTTCCAGCCGGATACAATAGAATACCTTAATATTTCAGAGAGTATTATGAAGATACAGTCATGGCTCAACCACCTCCTTTGCATATGCACAAGTAAAAAATTTTATTTCGAGATATAATTGATTCATGTAATGAACCTGATTATTGGATTGCTGCTAAAGAAGTGTCCTTCTGATGAAGCCTATGGGTGAAACGTGTCAAGGACCTTTAAAAGCAAACCAAACAACATCATTGCAGTATCCTAGTCATTCATTGACAATTGTATAAGAATTAATGTTTTTCGTGTTGTTTTAAGAGAAAAATAAAATATTGCAAAAGATTTTAAAATTTTAGTTGTGAGTGTTACAATTATGCACCATAAAAATCCTCAGCATACTTTTGTAAAGGAGAATTTAATTATAAACTTGGAGGATGAGGTGTAACCTATAATACTCCCCCAGTGACCCAGTATTATATAAAATAAATAAAAATCCATCAGGAAGAAGGGTCATTGCATGTGTGAACAGGAATGCTCAGAGGTCTCAGCTATACATTTCCCTGTAGATACAAGGGATCTAATAAAGCTTTCCAGGACTAGAGATTAGAGATTGTCATGGAGGAATGTGGATGACCCAGCAAATCTAGAATGAATTTCCTAAAAAATAATTTGCTATTAGTTGGCAAATGTTTTCCTGATGCATTCCATGTTTGCTGGAAAAAATAGGATCGCCCATCTTCTCCTCCCTTGGTCAGCTTTAAAAGCCCAATATAAGAAATAGGTGATATTAAAAACCAGACTCTAGATCCCATAGTTATTCACTCATAACTGTTCATTCAGACAAGAGGGTTGTAAAGCAGAAGAATAAATGCCTTAATCCTTACTAATGTGGCATAAATTTTCATCATTTGCACCCCAGACCTAAATGGAGAACCTTACAATGGTCCCAGAACACATTCTTATAATGCCAGAAAAAGCATTCTTACTACAGCGTCATCTACCCAGATCTGGTGGGGAAGAAATTCCTTTCCCCAGCCCTTAGTTTTAATTAGCAGTGATTCATAGAAATATGGGGGCTCAATTAATGACACTTTTTTGTAGCTCACCAGAATTAGTTTTACCTTTTCACCATCTACCATAAATTGCAATATCAGTTTGGATGGCCTAGGCCTTCAATAGATAAACCAGATCCTATCAGCATGAATAGGTCAACAGTTATAATAATACAAAGCAGATACTGTTATGTTACCATTCAAGAATTTTCTTTATAGGTTGTACTCAAAGAATAGCCCCCATTCCTTCTAGAGCATTATAGATCAGCATTCCAGTCCATTCTGTATACATCCACAATGTACACATTTCAGTATCTTCCTAACACCTCCACTGTATGTTTGAGTCTCAGATAACAGCCCCAGTCTAAAAGGGAAATGACAAGTCCCTGCAATGTGTTTTTTTATTTCCGATATGTGACAAGTGTTTAATAAGAAGAGAAGACTAAATATAACTTTGTTTTAACAAGGCAATAAAATAAGCACACATTTATAAAGTTTACATAGAAGTTCATTTCAAATGAGTCCATTACAGCCATTCAACAACCCCCTCCTATTTCACTTATCTCATGGGTAACCCTAAATCTTAAATCACATATTAATACAAGTTGACATGAACACAGGTACACAACTCATTCTCTTTATTTTATCTTTTGTTTAAATTTGTATTACTAAAATCAAGGTTTATGTATAGCCCAGTTTTTTTGGTTTTGGAAGGATTAGAACCAGATAATGTTAATATGATGTATTAGAAAAAAAAAATAATACACGTATAATGTGATGTGATATAGATTTGATGACTGTATACAATTGGATGGGGTAGGTAGGTATGTAGGTAGTGAGAAGCAATGTAATAACTGCACTGATCAGCTCAATAACTGATTATATCAGAACCTTTTTTACTGCATTTTGTGCACACATTGACATACATTGCAGTAACATGGGGTAAAGCGTACAGGTAAACATGTGTTACCATAATGCAGAGGTATAAATGAACCCTGAGAGAGGAATTGTAAAGATTTTTATATCAATTCCTGTTGCATCACAAGGAATGTAGAAAGTATCCACAATAGAACACAGGCAGCAAAAAAACAAAGTATATATTTTTTTCCTTTTCTGTTTAAAAATAAGTGCATTGCAAATAAATATCAAAAGCAATAATGAAAATACAACAAAAAAAAAAAAAATAAACTGAATATTCTAAATAAAAAAAAGATAATATTTTTATCAAGAAAAATCAGTTTACCTAGGAATGTATTTTGCAATAACTACAGATCTGGCACTTTTGGAATATATATATATATATATATATATATATATATATATATATATATGTGTGTGTGTGGTGGGGGGCTGGGCCCATGAACACTTTTACTTTCTGGTAGATTACATTAACATATATACCATATGTTGCAGTGTGTTGCATTCAGTGCATGTAAGAAATAGGCTGGCAATGCACCAAAACAGACAAAAAAGGGATTTGAAGCTCTTTTTTTGATGCCGCAAACCACATGGCAAGATATAGGAGGAGTGAAGTTTATTGTGTTAGTGTGGGCGTTCTACTATTAAAAATGAATTGCACCACAGTGCTCTAACATAGAAAATGCACATTGTACTTTACCTCTATAGCTGGTTGTCAGTGGGCCCTTGTACAGTCAACCCTTTGTCTGAAATAGCAATGAAAGTAAAATGAACAAATTTCCTCTGACAAGACAGAGTTGTGTGTATGAAAAAGGCAAAAGGGAACAATTCATAACTTTAACAGTAATTGCTGGGTGTACAGTATGTGCACATTGCAATTATATTCTGATGATTAGTATTTACCCTTTACTAAGCTAGACTTTACAATAAGTAGCTTTAATCCCCTGTTTTTGGAGTTTGTAGGATTTGGGGTATAGACTCTTGGATTGGTTATCATTAGGTATCCAAGCTAGAAAACCGGTCTGCAAAGTGTTACAATATGGCCTATTAGTTTCCAAAAAGCTTAGCACTATCCTTTAATTAGGGTCAGCAGTAAACTTTCCTTTTAAATCTAAGTGTGGCCTTTTTATGTAAATTTTGAAATCAGACCACACAAAGCAGCATAATGCTTTGGTGGGAATACATTTGGGGGAGTGAGAAATGGAAAAGGATTTGGGGGTTCTGATAGATCATAGACCTAATAACCGCATGCAATGCCAAGCTGCAATATCTAAAGCTAGTAAAGTAATTTCTTCTATTAAAAGAGGAATTGACTGCAGAGATGGAGACATAATCCTGCCTCTGTACAAAACATTGGTCAGACCACATCTGGAATATACAGTCCAGTTTTGGGCACCAGATCACAAAAAGGACTTTTGTGGAATTGGAGAGAGTGCAGAGAAGGGCAACTAAACTAATAAAAGGAATGGAGGAGCTCAGCTATGAGGAGAGATTAGCTGAACTGAATCTATTTAATAAAAGGAATGGAGGAGCTCAGCTATGAGGAGAGATTAGCTGAACTGAATCTATTCTCCCTTGAGAAGAGACGTTTAAGGGGGGATATGATCACCCTATAATATATATAAATGGTCCATTAAGATAACTCTCCCCCAATTATTCACTCTTTGCATCTGGAGTAAAAGAAGTTTATGCCCTGGATAAGGAAGGGATTCTTCACTGTAAGGTCTGTGAAAATGTGGAATCGGCATGTAACTATGTAACTATGCTGTCTTAGCAGCATGTTCGAGATCTGGAGCGCTGATCTATGGGAAGAGCATGCAGACAGGTTAAGGTGCATTTCTATGCTCTTGTGTGCACCTGTAGGAAAAGATTTGTTCAGTAACATGCTCATACTCCTGTGCATGGACACATGGGTACCTGTACGAATGCATTTCTCAACAGATGCAAGGGACCTATTTAAACTCAGCCTCGTGCCTGCTTCTATGCTGGTCGGTCCTCAGCCCAATATATGGACCCAATCTGACCTGTGTTCCTGAATCACTTGTGGCATCATATCCTGATCTTGCTCTTTAGATCACCCTTACCTGGGTATGGACTATGTCTAACCATTGATGAACTTGGCTTGTTCCTGGACTCGCTTTGCCAATTTTTCTCAACTGTCCCTGTCAGCATGCTGCTGACCTTCGCCTGTTCCACAACCTGTCTCTGATTTGCATTCCTATACCTACCAGCACAGACGCTTGGCTTTTACTCGACCTGCCTCTGATCCGAGTTTCTGTACCTTGTTTACTGGCATTAATTCACTCCATGTACCTAGTGCCCCCTGCCATCAACCTCAGGGGCATTATGGCTAGATACCTCCATCACCTCGGGCATCCATCATCTACATGACAGCTGCTCTGTATAAGAAAAATAGTCCAGATCTTCAGCTATCCACCATGCCCCCAGCACAGAGCTTCAATCAATAATGTTAGTATTGGAGCCTGAGCTTTTTTGATTGCAGCAGTGCACAGGGGGCATGCGGGACCACTGGATCTGCTCTTTTGCTTGGTGCCTTTCCTACCTTTGTGAGGGATCAGATACTTTACACAGTACAGTACTTTTTTTGTTTAAAGCAGAAACTCAAAAGTAGAAGTAAACCCAAACACTAAACTGTAATAAAAGCTAAATTAGGACAGTGAAACGAATGATAATTATGTATCCAAGTTTTTTAACAAGTGGTACAACTTTATGAAATATTCCCTTGATCCCAGAGAATTACAGCTAATACAGCATTGCCACTGTTACTCTACCTGGCATGCCCTCCACTTCCCTTAGGCCTCCAATTGGATCACAATAATCGGTTTTACAATGAAAGGTAGTTGTTTGTATACTAATTATCTAATTTCCCCCTTTTTTTCCACCCCAGATCCCTTAATATTATAAATGAAAAATGTAGACAGATGTTGTGTGATTTTATTGAATAAGATTGTTATGTCCAGGCATGGGTAACAACAGTTTGTACACCGACTACTGTAATGCAATATATATTCAAAATATTTTATTTTCTTCTTTTATTGCTTTTGTGTACTGTGTTTGTTTATTGTTTGTTTATTCTCTGCTACCATAAAGTTTAAAAAAAATATTGTGCAATGAAGGTCCCTATGCAAACATTTACCGTTATAGGTTTCTAGATTGTAAGCTCTTTGGGGCAGGGTCCTCTCCTCCTGTGTCACTGTCTGTATTCGTCTGTCATTTGCAACCCCTATTTAATGTACAGCGCTGCGTAATATGTTGGTGCTATATAAATCCTGTTTATTACTAATAATTATATTAATAAAAATAATAATAATACGGTGGCAATGTCCTATCCTTGTCTTATAATTGAGCTTTTACATTGTCACCTTGGATTACTCTTGGGTTTCTGATTGACACCTTCACTGACTGTTACAAAGGTTTGCCGGCATGTTTGACTGTTGTCAGGAAATCTACCCTGAGAAATACCATAATAAAGCGTATTACAAAATATAGCATGGAGTCTAGATTAGATCAGCTGCACCAAAGTGTTCCAATGACTGGTAAGTATTTTAAAGGAAACAAGAAAAAAAGGCTCACAGTGCTATAGCAAATGATATGCTTTATTTATATTTCCATCTAAAATTAAACAATTTATATCACCTGGTCCCAACAAGGAACTTGAGTCATGTCGAGACCTACCTCTGACATAAGCATTCAATTGTCCTCACCCAAACTCATCAATCATTCACAGTGTCATTTACATTGCATTGTATTGGCATGTAGGGAAAATCAGTTTAAAGGCACCATGAATGTAGAAGGAACTATAACAGTTATTTGTGCAGTATGAAGGATGTTATCTGAACACAATTAGTGTGTCACCAGTCTAACAAATCTTGTGTTATGCACACAGAACAATGTCCAATGAAAGTTTCAGTTTCTGAATTGTTGAAGTTCAACTTTAAAGTTGACAAGAAATATGAACATATTTATAACATTTATTTGTAGCAAATGCAGAAGGTTCAAACAGAGATCTAGAGCACAAAAGAAAGTTTGGATCATTTCTAATAAATCAAACGGTTCTATATGACTTTATTGAAAGTGAAAGATATATTCTTTGCCTTTTATTTGGTAAATTGTGCCTCTCTTTATTGTACTTTGGAGATGACCTGAATGATGGAAGATTTGCCAATTCTTTGGTAAGTCATCTATTTTGCCTGTGATCCCCCTGCTGCTGATCTTTCTTCATTATAGACTTACCATGACTTGTTCTTGTGTCTTTATGTGCTGTCACCCTAATGAACCGTCAACCTAATGTAGTACTAGTGCATGGATATTTAAGAAACAGAAGGGGGGTACATATGGCACAGATCCATAAATGTGAGGCCGAAGCAGGGAGATCCTTGCATTGCAGGTCCTTAAGCACAGTTTTGTCTCCAGCAAGCCCTTTAGAAATCAATTAGCTGATGAAATATAAAAGCAGTCCAAGGCAGCAGTGCCATACAACCACATTGCAGATAAACAACCATAGGGCTGTGGATACACAGCTTTTTCTCAAGAGGATATAAACAGAAAATATAAACATTTTTTGGTACCATTGGTTGCATTTTTGCATGTCCCGTTTTGGGTTCACTTTAAATCCATGAACTTCGGCCAAGAAACCCTTCATTTAGATGTGATCCTCAATAGCCACAAAGAATACAAATCCATCTTGGGTGCACAAAATGTCTGTACAAACCCAGAATTAATCTTGTAAATGTAGCAATGAAATTATCTCTGTGCCCGTGGAACAAACAGAGCTGTTTGTAGTCATTCCACTATTAGCTTCAAATTCAAGATATTTCTCCGTACATTAGCTACCTTCAGTAGCAGTGACTAGAACTCTAGACATAGCTAGAGTATGCACAGTTTGGAACTATTGTTTTATTGACTGACAAGGACTGTGGAGGCTCTGATTCATTGACCAGCTCACAGTTAGGTGAAGTATTACTATTGTTACTATTATCATTAGTTGTATTATTTTGGTATTACTACAGAAATGTAAAATATTAGTTTGCTTTTTCTCACTCATTATGGGTTTATTTCATTTGAATCTAAGACCAAACAAGAAATGATAGTTATCAAAGTCAAACTATTTGATGCTATTAAATATAACAGTTAAAGAATATACACAGGTAAGGTCATGCTTACCTAAAAAAGAAATAAATAAATGAAACAATGGGATGAGAATCGGTATTCGTGGAGCGGGGTGACTGCTGTAATGGTGGAAACAATACTGAAACGTACGGCTCGGCAGCGGTTCCCTCATACAACTTAATACTACCCTGACGTCACACTGCGTCTCCCTTGTTTTTCTGTCTCTAGTACAGTTTGTGAATTAAGTGCAAAATAAAGTGGAAAATTGTCATTCAGAATACAATAATTTATTAGAATATTATTTCTGATTTATTATTAATAAAACATATAAATTGCAAATAATGTCCACGTTTTTCTGTGGACCACCAAACTTTTCTCCATGGACCACTGGTTGGCAACCACAGACCTAAAGGATTCCCCCTGTCACCCTATCCTGAAGACATAATAGGAGATGAGAAAAAATATCTGTCTTTAACCTAACTTAGATGTGACCCAATTTGGTGGTTAGGGGCTTTATTAATGGCATTTTTAGATTATTTGAGACACTTCGGTCATCATTTGATCATTTACAAGGGGTTCACAGTGGGACATGCTAGAACACGGCATTCTTCCTCATGCACATAAATGGAAGGGGCAGGAGGAACATGCACAGAGGTATGCTTTGTTCTAGTGTTCTTTGTGGACACAATTTAATCTATGTACACGCTGGATAATTGTCACCCCAAGACGAACAACCGTGATCATCTTTGGAGAAAAATCTGGTATGTGTACAGTGGTCCCCTAACAATGTGTGATCCATGTCCGATCCTTAAACAACCTACCAGGGATGACAACTTTAATTGGACACTAAAGCAGACATTTTACATTTGTATGCAGCTTTGGACCTCCTTCACTTTCTGTTTCTTCGTGGGTAAGTGAGAGTGAATTTCCAATATGGAGACACAGATGATTTCAGTAAGACCCTGATGGAGGTTTTATTTCTTTCCCCACTCTACCAGAACTAGAAAAACAAGTTTTTGGATTAAACTTTACTGGATTAAACTTTACTTTACAGCTCACTCTTACACTTTTGTAGACCATACAAGGGTGCCAAGCCTTCACCAAAACATGGGAGAAACCACTGGGAATTTCTTTTGAACTGATTAACAGGGGGTGGGATTCTTGTCCATTTTAACTATTATAATGTAAATGACCCAATAAGGAAATAGTATACTTCATTACTGGGATCCTATGCACTGCTCATTATTTAAACAGATAGCTGCCTTTGTTTTGTTTTCACACCTCAGACAGAGGAAGGCAAGGAGACAGGGAGTGTATATTCAGGGTATAGGAGTGCACTTGTCAGCTGGATCCCTACACTAGTTCAATACGGTAAATATTATTTAAAAAACTGAAGAAAGATTCAGAAATGGGTTGCAGGGCTGAAGTACAGAAGATTTTAACATGTTCCCTTATCTTTTACACCTTCAGTTAACTGTTTTGGAGATAAGGAGTGACTAGTAAGGCACCACCTGCTGATTTCAGGAAATTTCAAATATGCAAAATAATACCAATTCTACATTAAATTATATAAATATTATGTCAGGATAAATATTAAAGCTGAACTTCAAGAATTTATATTTTAATATGTTTACAGTGTGTTAAGATCACTTTATCTCTGCATTATTTTACATACATACATTAATTAGCATTCATACATAAAATACAAATAATGAAAAAAATATATTTCTGGCATTTATTTTGATCCTGACTTACTTTATTTTATCACCAAGATCTTGTATTAATGATTGGAGAGTTGGACTGTTGTGTAAAAACCACCCAAAGATTCTTTGGGGGAATTCTCAATGGGGTTCAGGTCTTCTACTCCCTGAACTAATCTTTCACAAATGAATCCTGGCATTGTCATCAGTACCATCAGGGAGGAAAAACATCTATTTATGGAAAAACCTGGTCATTCAGTCATTCAGTATATTTATATCATATATTCATATATATATATATATATATATATATATATATATATATATTGGGGCCCATAACATTGCTGAACCCAGACCTGACCAACTAAAGCAACCCCAGCTCATAACACTGCCCCCACAAGCACCCCGGGTCATGTACATAATAGGCTTGGGGACTTTTTTGGGCCATAGTTATAGAAAGTGTACCATCTAGGCCAGAACCGAAATAAATAAATGAATAATAATAAATTAAAATAAACTGAAGGGTCAGTCTACCCCATATTAACACATTATACATGACTTTTATGTTTGGTTAAATAACTGACTGGCATATTGTATCTCCACCAAAGTAAGAGGAATCTCAGTGTTTCTACTGAATCATCAAAATGAAACATTCAGTGAGTAAGACTAGAACCCCTGCAATGGCTACAGAATGTAAGCAGAACTGGAAACTCATGTTTGGAGATCTTGTAGCCCACATTCTCGGCAGGAATATGAACAATGAGTGTTAACTAACTTGTCAGCATCCACCCAAAATATGAGATACAATATATACTCATTATTGTAGTAAGGTAGCTGTAATACTAACTACCTGCATTCTCCATATGGGCAACCTAGCGCAGTGTTTCTCAACCAGGATTCCTCCAGAGGTTGCTAGGAGTTCCTTGAGCAATGAACAATTTGTGCCTTTCAGTTCAGTTACCACTGACACCAATGACCTTTTAGGCTGTCTATAAGGGTGGCATTCTTCCCCCTGGCCAGCAGTGCAGGAGGCATTCTTCCTACTGACCATCATGTTAACGTATTCTGAGCTGTGAATATATTGGAAAGGTTCCCTATGTCCTAAAAGATATTAAAAAGGTAGATATAGAGGATAACAGCAATAGTGGATTATACACAGTACTGGCCTATATCAATGTATTTTGTATTGTCTAACCTAGTAGAGCAATTATGTTTCGTGAATGACATCACAGATATCTCATTACCTTTGTGAAGCCTCATATATGACATGGCGTCAGGTTTTCACATATAGGCCCCCAGATAACACAACCAACAATGTTGTACTGCTGTTCCGGTGATTCCCTAATAGTAGCAGAGTAGCAGAGATTTTCAGATTCACTTCTCCAGGTCTATATTTAAAGCAGGGGAGTCAAACTCCGGCCCACGGGCCAACTCTAGCCCGCGATGTATGTATATTTGGCCCTCAAGAAAATACCAAATGTCTAATATAGCTGGCCCACTGATAGACAGTGCATGCACCAATACTACAAATACCAGAAAGCTCTGCTGGTGCGTCGATAAGGACCCACAACTTCCTCTGTTGACATTCATTAGCGAACTTCCTCAATTGTAGATATTTTTTCAATATCAAGGTTGGCCCATGACTTTGTCCAAATTTTTCATTTTGGCCCACTGCGTACTTGAGTTTGACACCCCTGATTTAAAGTGTATACAAATCCAAAGAATGATTTTTTTTTGTTATTTGATCTCTTTAGATCTAGTAAATATACCAATGAGCATTTAATGAGTCCAAAAATACTGCACATGTTTTTTGTATATAATACAAATGGATCAAAGATCTATAGTATGGGCACCTTATCTATGGGGCTGGTCACAGGTCTTGCTTTGGTGTTATTCTTCCTTTCTAAAAGGAATAATGGGGCTAGACTTGGATATGTTGTTGCTAAATGTGAAACCATTCACACTGACTCTCAGCAAATTATAATATGACCTGCCTGTTGGAAGTAAAAAATAAAGACCACTTGTATGAAGTAACAAAGAGGTTCAAGTGTTCTCCAGAGGTGATGAAACACAAACAGAAGATAAATGTATTTCCTAAGTGTTTGATTTGGACTGTTTATGCTACCCTATGGTGGTCAGTTAATTTTAGATACAAAATAAATAAAACAAACAAGGGTTATCTAGCATACAAAGAAGATCATTTTACAATACTTCTGCTCTAAACAAAAAATTATTTTTTACTAATAATCATGGAGTAAAACTAATAATAATGGTCAAAAGAAACCCAGGTTGGGTAATTGTAGTGTATCCCTACACTAAGGGTCGGTGGAGAAATGCCTCTTACATTGGAGGCCATTGGAAATGTGCGCACTCTACATAATTGGAAATGTGTGCAGCTTACATTGGAGGTCATTGGAAACATGTGCACCCTTACATTGGAGGTCTCTGGAAATGTGCCCCCTTACATTTGAGGTCATTGGAAACATGTGCACCCTTACATTGGAGGTCACTGGAAATGTGCCCCCTTACATTGGAGGTCATTGGAAATGTATGCACCTTACATTGGAGGTCATTGGAAATGTATCTTTCATTTTAGGTCTTTGGAAATGTAACTTAATTTAAATGATAAAACCACTATACAGAGGAAGAAATAAAGGTATTTTGGTGCAACATAAAGCAGTCCTCTGCAGTACTTCTTCTCTGCCACTAGATATCCCCAGTTACACAGATTGAGCAAGAGCCAGAATAATCCAATCCACTTGCTGTGAGCCCAGGTTGTTATAAATTCTTTCCCTGGGCTTTAAATATTCAAACACTCTGGGCTCACTCTAGTCCAGGAACAGCTACCACTAACTGATTCTATCCTGCAAAAGTATTGGTGTTCAAAATTAAAGTATTCTACCCTTTATTTAAAAACAAATCAGCCCCCTTCATCTAAGCAAAAATCCCTCAACCGAAATGCCTTACCTTTTCATGGTGGCATCAGCCGGTTACATCCTCGGGCACAAAATCCATGACATTAAACAGAGGCAATAATCAGCCAGTGCATTTGCTCACCATAGACTTTGGTCTGAACTGCAATACTAGAGATGCTAGGAGTATGGGCCTATGGGGGGGTGTGTAAGCACCTGGATCGGGGAGGCTCTGCCTAGGATTAGGGTAAATGGCGTAGGCACTGTAATATACAGGGTGGATTTGATAACATTTAAATGATGATCAATGGGTTTCACTACATTTTAGAAGGGCATTTATCTGTGGACGTGTATTCTAGGTCAACCGCACAATTTCTCTGGAAACTTAAAGGTAAATGTTATATTTTGGGTCTGATTTATTAAAGCTCTCCAAGTCTAGAGAAGATAGACTAACATGGGTGAGCCTGGGTGATCTAGAAACCTTGGAATTAATTTCCTAAAATCATTTGCTTTTATTTAGCAAATGTTTTCAATCCTGGACCAGATCCATTCCAGGTTTGCTGGATCACCAAGTTTCACTCATGATAGTCTTCTTCATCATCTTCTCCAGTCTTGGAGAGCTTTGATAAATCAGGCCCATTGTGTTGCATTTCATTATATTACTATTTGGCATTTTCATATGAAAAATTGGTAAACTATGTACAGAAGCAAAAATGGATGAAAAAGCCAGTTACTATTAAAGACATATTTATAACAAAGAGAAGATATCAGAGCCACTCCTATGCTTTTAAAATGTGTCCCTAAGATACTTATTCAAAAGGCAACTGCACTGCAAAACAAAAAAGAAAGAAGAATTGGAAGTTATTTATCATTATATAATCACATAATAGGGATTAGACTATTTGTAAAATTCAGACAATATGTAATGCCTATTAAGTAATTGTACATACTCCTCTTTAGTATGGAATTTATTTATTTATAAAACTTTAATTAGGACCAAATTTAAAGTCCCTTTATGCTGTGATCCAGTTTTGAACTGCTTGGTTTTGTCATGCAAAAAAGGTGATAAATAGGGTGAAAGCAATGTTGGCACAAACAGCCATTGTTGATAGTGTGCAGGATGTAAATAGGTCCATCATGTCCTACACACCTGTCTTATACAGGTAATGAATGTAAAACAGAGGTAGACAGAGGGAAAAGGGGGAAGGAGGACATTAACACATATAAAAGGGAATTCATTATGTTAATGTGTCTGTGGAGGGGATCCAGCTCAGAGAGAGGGAACAAGCAGCAGATATAGCGGGAGATAACAGCAAGCTGTTTTTTTTACAGACCCTGCTTACAATGCCTTTGCTGGGGGCTACTTGGTCAAGGTCTTTTGAAGCGAAGTTTTAGAGGGAAAATGTGCCAAATTTGAGCCAAGCTGCCCTCCAAATAATCAGTCTCTTGACTGCTTAGAAAGGGACTGTTCAATCCAGTGTTTTCTTCTGTCTAAAACTGAGCAATAGCGTATAACACAAGCCCTCATTAAGAAATAAGGTGAACGTGAATTTCTGTATCCGTATAAGAATGTTAACTTATTTTCCTACCACTCCTGCCCAAGCTTCAGTTAAGTCGGCAGCAGTGAATGGGTCAACTCCTTGCAGTTCCTTATTATGCAAATAGGTGCCATGTCTTTGGCCTACGTCCAGCAACCACTACCCTCCGCCTCCCCTAGTATTTTGGGGGATCTTTTCAGGTCCCAAATTTTGTCTATGGGAAAAAACCCCAATGAATGGGTCCCTTGCTCTTCCACGGTACAGAGGGGACAGGGCTGTCACGAAGAGAAGAGGGGAGGCGGGCACTGCGCCTGCCAGGCAGAATAGAGGCCAAAGACTGCATTAGAAGAATTGTTTTCTGGGGCACAATCTCTGCCCCCTCTTTGCTCTTCCTTCATCCTTCGCATGAATATCAGTATCTTCCCATCCCACTAATTCTATACTACAGTAAAAGGAAAGCAGCCACAAATTGTTGTGTATATTATAAATCACTGCTATATAAACTTTACAACTTTTCAGCTGCACTGCTGTACTGGCTGCTGAGTTTTACTGCCATACAAGTCTACATATATATGTATTTCTGGAAACTAGCAGGGCTAATCATGTAAAGTTCACTTGCTATGTAACCGCAATCCAAGTATTAAAACAATGCTTACTTCTAATTTTAAAAATAAATGTATGACTCTCATACTGATCCAATGGCTTCACTACTTTCAATCACTTGTTTTTTTTAAAAGCACCATGCTCTTTTTTTAATGACAAGAACACAGTCTCCTGGACGGAGCTAACATTTGTTAATGAAATAAAATAAAATGCTCCATGTTCAATAATAGTGCCCATCAACTGAATGCAGAGGTACAAATTCATTATAGCCACATACAGTGGTTGGCCTTATAACACTTTAAGGTTCCTTGACCACCATCTTGGTTTCTGTTCTTACCCTCAGTGGAAATTATGATTGTCATCTGCTTAGTATTTCACCAGCCTGGATGGTAAAAAGTGGACATGATTATTAATTGAAAAAAAAGGTTGGTACTAATGGAATGGAAACCCATCTTCCTGAAGACGTTAACCACATTTGCCATGGGTCATTTCCTGAAGCCTTCCTACATCTACCTTCCCCAGGGGGATGGGGTGCCCATGGAAAACAATAGTAAAGACAGTATACTAGGCTGAGAAGCAGGAAAAGGTCTTCAAGTAGCTGACCAACCTATGTAGAAATATTAGGAATTAGTAAAGACCCCTACACATGTGTTTGTTAGTGGTCATTCAACATGGATTATGGCTTTATTTGGATTTAATACTTTGGTTCAGTGTCTCATACAAGTCAAGTTTATGTAAAAAGTCATCAGACCAGTATGACTGCCAAACAACCAGAACTTTCCCTTTTTAAGTCTTGGAAAGTTTACCCTTACCACAAAGAGTATTGAAGTTTTTGCCCCATGGGCACCTATAAAGTCTAAAACCCACAAAGCAATGCCTCTTTAGCCCCCTATTATAATCTGCCAATGACTAAAATAACAGGAATCTGTAATGGGAACTAAGCCAGGCTATCCTTTTGATCTAAAAGCTTTGCCATCAGAAGGGTCAGATTTTTATCACTGGAGCCTATAGGTGCACAAGTGCCCCTCTGTATAATCAGCCATTTCCACACATCTTCTTATTTTCCTGGCCCTACATTGATTTAAAATATTGTGAAAATGTATAGTCTCCTTTATCAAATGTGTGTTACCCGGGACTCATACTGGTCCAGTGCCTTTGAATCTCTGATCTTAGGAATGTAGGCAGAGGCACTTTACTGTTATTTTCCTGTACCTGAGATAGATCAGTGATTGTGAAAATGAGGAATCCAGCAGATCAATATGATGGTTACAAAACTAAAACACAAATGCCAAAAAAACAAACTTAAGTGTAAAAGGATAGGTGGAACTCTGAGATGTATGTGGTGGTGGGAATTATAAGGGCACCTTTACTTCTTTAAGTTGTGTAATGCATGTGTGTTCGAGTACATTGCACTAATCAGTGTTTCTCAACCAGAGTTCCTTCAGAGATTCCCAGGGTTCCAATGATCAGTTTGTGACTCTCAGGTCAGTTTAGGTGCATCCAATGATATTTTTGGCTATCTGTAAGGGTGACATTCCTTCCCAATGGCAGCAATGTAAGTGGCATTCTTCTCACTGATGAGCAAACTAATGTACTGTGAGCTGTGGATATATTAAAGAGGAAGTAAACCCAAAACTACTCAAAACCAAAAATATCACACCGTCAATCCTACAAAGCAGTTGAGCTATTGGGAGGTTTCTTCCATTGGGTCCTGCGTCGTCCCGGTATCCATCTTTGAGGGAGCGCCAGGCACCCCTATCTTCTACTGGTTCATTTTCCTAGGTCACCCGATGCAGACGTGGGATCTGGTGACAAAGTTTTTTTACCTTTTTGATGGAAAGGCTCCTTCTGCGCATACCTGAGATGCTGGTGCATGCACAGAAGGAGCAACCAAACCCTCCCGAGTTGCATGACGTAGGTATCCCAGGGGGCTCTGCGTTGCCATTCATTTTTGATCGCCCAGGCCATCGAAAATTAAGCCAGTCGGTTCAAAAAAAAAACACAAAAGAATTTTTACTTTAAATAAAAGGGTTACCTACCCTTTTATGCAAACTGAAATTTCTGAGTTTAAATACAATTATAGCAGGGGTTCCCCAAGAACTGAAAATTATTTTACGGGTCAGTAGAGGCTGGGGTAGACTATCATAGGAGAACATAGATCATAGATGAGTGATCCAGCAATCCTGAAATGGTCCAAACCAGAACTGAGAATATTCCCTAAAACCTGAAAGTTATTTCAGGTATAAAGTTTTCAGTAAGGGAACCCATAAAAAATGTTTATTTTCTAAGGCAACTTCACCGTTTATTGTTGCGTGCCACAACGCCAATGCATTGGGGTGCCATTAATGGTATTTTGACGCATGTTGTGATAACGCAATGTTTACATTCACACGTCATAGATTATAATATGATACATTTCTGTAAATGTGTCACCTATCATAAACCGAAATATTTCTGTATTTTATTTCCAATACAGCATACTAATAGCACTTCCTATGAACAATAATAAAGGAAATGGCACTGATAATGGCAGACTCAGCAACCTGCCTCATTCACAGGAGGCGTGGCCGAATGACTGAGCTCTCCATGGGAACTTTTCCACCAATCCGAGTGCTGAAAGCTGTTTACCAGGGCGGGGCGTTACCATGGCGCTTTGAGAAGCCTTTCAGAACCGCTGGTACTTAATGCGTGGCAGCGAAGAACGGGGGAAAAGCTGGCAGGGCGATAATTCATCCAAACTCGCCGGTATCTGCGCCGCTTTATTCTGGAAGCTTCCGATCTGTTGTGCGTCACTCCGATCCTGCACATTCGCCACCAGGTAATGGGGAGCTGTTCACCTTGCAGGCCGGTTTCATAGCTGACAGGTATTGGCGGTATTCGGGTGGTTTCAGTGGGTTATATTATCTGGCTGGTGAGGGGTCTGCTATGGGAATGCCAAGAGGCAGCAATCAGGGCTTGTGTAGGAACGTGCATGGAATGTGAATCAGGGGCATCAGATGGCTGCTTGGGGCTTCCTATTATTTATATAAAATGAGTATTCACCCTAAGGGGCTGCTGGGTGAGCTGGGGTGACCCCACACAATACATGGCACAGGTTATTGTATGCACCCATTGGCATCACCCCCAACTAGGACAACAAATCTCACCTGCTGCCCTTATCATTGGGTTTTTTATTTCTTTCTTGGCTTGTATTACCAGAAAATTTTGGTAAAATGTTGGTTTGAATGTGGTCATGTGACCTTCCCTCTTACCCCCCTTGCACCCTGTTATGTTCATTTGGCACCCCTGACTTTTTCCGGAATGACTGTCACTTGTTGCTATTGGTGCTTCTCATATTTCTGGCAGGAGAAGATCATACAGAATAGAGGATAATGAGTGGGGTGCATTGATTTAAATGTGGTCATGTGACCTTCCTTTTCACCCCCTTGTATCTACCTTGCAACAATGACCTGTTACATTCATTCTGCACCCCCACAGGGACTAAACAGGTCACTATTGCCACTGGGCAGTCCATGGTGCTTCTCATAGATCTATTGCAAGCTATGGAATCTGGCAGATCATACAGAAGGGAGGATAATGGTCCTGATTTATTACAGCTCTCCAAGGCTGGTGAGGCTGGGTGATCCAGCAAACCTGGAATGGATCTGATCCAGGATTCAAAAAATGTGCTTTGCTAGCAAATGACTTTGTTGAAATCTATTGCAGGTTTGCTGGATCACCCAGCTTCACTGATGAAAGTGTATCCTCTCCAGCCTTGGAGAACTTTAATAAATCAGGCCCTATGTGTGGGGTGCATTAGTTTAAATGTAGTCATGTGACCTTTTTACCCCTCTGTATCTTTTTCCCCTCTTGTACCCAGTGGTGATAGTAACAAGTGACCTGTTTAGTCCCTGTGGGGTGCAGAATGAATGTAACAGGTCATGGCTACAAGATACCTTGTTACTATCACCACTGGGCAGTCCATGGTGCTTCTCAGAGATCTATGGCAAGCTATGGAATCTGGCAGATTGCTGTTATTTCTTTCTTTATTTTTTGGAGATAGAGCGATGATTTACCAAGAGTTCTTTTTTTCAGTTCCACTTTGATTGGATATTAAATGTTAAAAAGTTAACTTCTCTTAAGTAGATTAGCCCCCATTGAATTCACTTGATTCCGCTGTTTGGAAAATGTTCAATTACCTGAAAGTACAATACACCAATCGCTTGCCTTGGCATTTTTGTCTTTTCTTTGTGGTACAGAATATGGCAGACTATATATTAAATTTAGTGTATTGCACAGAAACGTGGAAGATGTGCTCGTAGGTTGTTGTTTCTGCAATAATGAATTTATCTAGACTCATAGTGTAATGATGTTTTCTGATTGCCAAATGGTTTTCCAAGGCTTCGATGGATAATTCTAGAGGAATTTTATTAGCAGCGCTCTGCACTTATCACAGAAGTGTTTCTGCCACCCCGGTCTGGTGGGTGTGAGGTTTGCACCCTGGGAGGCCTTGAAGGGGGGTTATGCAAATATTCCTACCACCTCTTCCTGACATTCAGCACGTTCTGTTGGCTCGTTTTGTACCATGATTTCCGTATCAGAGTTTCTCAGGCCTTATTGCTAAAAAGCATTTTTGAGCTTTTGTGAAAAACTTTTTTGTGGGTGTGCAATGCCATCTTTCTAAATTTTATCAATTGCAATATAAATATTAGTATTAAACAGGATTTATATAGCGCCAACATATCACGCAGCGCTGTACAATAAATAGAGGTTGCAAATGCAGACAGGGGCAGACATGCTACATTCTATTTAAAAGTGACGCTTGAAATAAAACCTACTTTTTCCTTTTTTTTTTTTTTAGGAAAAGTCTATAGCCCGAGGCTCTTTGAATGTTTGATCTGCCAACTGAAATCCCCACAGACATGGCAGACAACTGGCTGAACTATCAGTCAGAGGGGGAAATGAGCCACGACAACCTTTCTGGGTCGGTCAACTTAGATGACAGTTTGACCAGTCTTCAGTGGTTGCAAGAATTCTCTATAATCAATGCCAACGTGGGGAAGACAAACTCATCATCCGGAGATTCCCATGGGTATCGTCAGTTGCCAGGCTCAGGTGCTCCGTGCTCCCCCTTAGCTGCTGATCCAGCATGCTTAGGAATGCCACACACCCCAAGCAAACCCACATCCTCATCTACCTCAAGGGCAGCCCTTCCGCCCATGGAGGAGATTGACTATAAGACCAACCCACACGTGAAGCCACCTTACTCCTATGCCACCCTCATATGCATGGCAATGCAAGCAAGCAAGAAGACCAAGATCACACTTTCTGCAATCTACAAGTGGATCACAGATAATTTCTGCTACTTCAGGCATGCCGATCCTACCTGGCAGGTAAGGCAGACATCCTATATCCAATTATATATATAGACTTATCAATGGAAGCTCTTAGTTTGAGTATAACATATATATTTATCAAGGTTATATTAAGAGCTGCCATGGATATATATTTGATCATATAGTTACAATAGGGTGACCATCTACCCATTCACTCTAAAATTTCTATATTGCATCCTCAAAACTGTCCTTGATTTCTGTACTTGAAGTTGTAAAGCAACAAACCATGCAGCCGGCATCTCTCTGCTTCTCCCTTGTGTATAATTACTCTCAGGTTCCGTGACTCCTGAGTTACTATTTTGTACATCCTGCATCCCAGAGCATCACTATTGTTACATTAACCCTCAAATCCTTTAGGCACGTAGTTGTGTGACTATTCAGAAACAAATTGCAGCACAAGGGTTAATGCATGCATAACAGTGGTAGGTCACTGCAGGTTCTTATACAGGGTCACTAACTACACTGCCATATATCAGTGTACTATTAGACTCTGAATGTCAGAGCCCTTCCCGCCCCTTGTTCTGTAGACTCTGTGTGGCCCTGACATACCATTGTCTAATAGTAATGGATGGTCTTTGGGAGGGACCAGACGAGGCTGTTTTATAGGGGAAATCGTGTACAGTCAACTGGGGAAAGAAGGGGGGTCTACCAGAAAAAGAGGGAGCCCAGTTTCTGTGCAGCTTTAAATACATTATTCACGTATAATCTATTTAAACTCATTTGTGTGTCCACATAGGGGCAGGTTTACACACAATCAAAACTTTCCTAGTGGTAGAAAATGAAAAATCCTCCCTCTACTAGACTTGAGAAAGGCTGGTTTAATTAAACATTGATGGTGGGGGGGGGGGGGGAATCCCAGAAAGACACAGGTGGCATGGATGGAGACTGCTGAGGCAAGAATGATAAATATGTTTAACTGGCCAAGCAATAAGCATCCGAATACAAGCAGGGAAAGCGATGAATAGAAAAGGGAGGTGGGGGCTGCGTAGTTTGCTCTCCCCCTTGTTAAATTTCATTAAACAGTAAATAGCGGATCAGTAAGATCCGGGAATCCTGTGGCTTGGAGAAAAAAGAAGGGGGGTTGCAGGGGTAAAAAAGAAAACTATTCCTATTTCTGTCTGACTTGTAAAGTATTTCAGAACCTACTTCTTGCCCTCAGCTTAAATAGGAAAAGGGTGAACTAAGGATGTGTCCAGCTATTGGAGCTTCTCCAAGACTCCTACACACATTAGCTTATTATTTATGTCCTCTTTTTATCTTGTTCTCGTAAGGTAGACTTTAAAAGAGTAAGTGGCCCCTTCTATTCCAGGCAGAATAATGGGAAGCTGCTTTGCATTTTTATTGGTCTACACAAGCACCACGTCCTAAAAAGTTACTATACTTCCTATATTGTTGCCAAATATATAGGTATGGAAGAGTTAAAAAGAATTAGTGGTCTTCCCAAGGCAGTCATCTTACAAATGAAAAACAAAAGTTTATATGGATAAAAGCTTCTTGAAATTCACAAGTTAGTTCTTATAGAGATTTCAAGCTTCCACACATTTTGATGATTTGTAAAAATGACAATATACTAATTCATTAAATAAAAATTAAGTAACTAAAAATATACTACATTTTCTACATATATTTTACTATAACTATAAACATGTTCTGACAAAATGTTTTCCTATGTTATAGAATTCCATAAGGCACAACCTTTCCCTAAATAAGTGCTTCATTAAAGTTCCTCGAGAGAAAGATGAGCCAGGAAAAGGTGGATTCTGGAAGATCGACCCACAATACGCTGACCGTCTTATGAATGGAGCCATCAAGAAGCGACGGCTGCCACCCGTTCAGATCCACCCAGCTTTTGCGGGTGCTCAGTCTACTCCTTGCTCAGACAGCAATATGGGCTCTGTTTGGCCATTAAGTGTCAACTCTGAGTCTAATCAACTGTTGAAGGAGTTTGAGGAGGCCACAGGCGAACAAAGCTGGAATTCTACTGGTGAACATGTCTGGAATGTGATAGACGGCAAAGGTCACAAACGCAAACAGCCATTACCGAAAAGGATGTACAAGACTCCCCGTCTATCCAGCTCCCCACTTTTGTCCCATGATGAACAGTCTGACCTGGGATCACTTAAAGGTGATTTTGACTGGGAAGTCATCTTTGATGCTAACATCAGTGAAGCCAACTTTGCTTCCTTTGAGGAACTAGAGGGAACCCCTCCATTAAGTCCAGTCACCAAATCTGTTGATCTTACAGTCCACGGAAAGCACATTGATTGTCCTCAACAATGGTACCCCATGAGGCAAGAGCAAGCAGCAGTCCAAAACAGTTTGGATTTTGATGAGACATTCTTGGCCACCTCATTCCTTGAAAACCCTTGGGATGAAAATCGAAACGATTTCCTATCTAATTCTGCCAACCTGGATCAACTCTTTGACCTCAATGAGGATTTCCCTCCAGGACTCAATGACTGGGCCTCCATGGGCTCCTATTTATAACAATGGTGCCATCTGGGACTCTTAGAGACACATAGACATTTGTAATATAATTCAAATAAAATAAAAAAATATATATATATATGTTTATCTTAAAAAGTTGTTTAAAAAAACTTTAACTCATTCATGGAGCAGAAGTTTGATTCAAAGTTTACACGGCTGGTAAAAAAAAATCCAGCACTTGCTATATAATATCATTCTGCCAGACAGAAATTGTTCAAAAAATGTTAACTTTGTACAACAAAATGCCATGTATGATTCCTCTAGTCCTTAATGAAAGGGCAGTACTTGGTAAAAAATACATTTTTGTACTTATTTTTCTATATACTAAAGCAAAAAAGAGATTTGTTTAATGTTAAACTTTTTTCCTAAATTCAGTCTTTTACAGACAGCCCAAGAAAAAAAAAAAAGATTAATGACCAATTCTAAAAAAAAAAATATTGGTCTGATTTATAAAAAAAACTGAAGCAATAAAATGAAGGGGCATGTCTTACTTCCTTTCTCAAGTACAGTTTCCACGGTACAGTGGAAAAGCTAATACTGTAAGTGATTGGTTGATCTTGGCCAATGGCAATAGTTCTTTTTTTCTGCTTCAGTTTTTATAACATAGCACAATATTACCCGGCTTGTAATGACTTCCAGTATGTTGCTAACCTTGGGTACTATGGGCATTGTGTGTCCATTGCAGAACAAAGGGCAATTTTTTTTTGTTTCAATGTTGTTGTATATTTTGTACCTCATTTTTGCCTGTTTTATATTTTTTTATATGTTAGAGTCAGTTTGTTTGAAAAAAAATCAAAACACTTTACAACTTCTTCATGGCGCATTGCCAGGGCAGATTGCCATACCTTTTGGTTTATTTGTTTTTTTTTGGGTGGCAGAACATTAGGATGTTAATGGCGGGGCATAATATGAACAGTTGCTGCTAGCAATTTTCAACAATTATAAAAAGATACAAGATGTTTGGATTCAGTTTGATATATACATGCATATAAAGCCTTTGCTGCCAGAGTCCATATTGTTTTTTTTCCCCAGTTCCGGTGTTAAGAGTTAAGTAAGTGACCTTGCTTGAATTCCAATACGTGGAAGAGGAACAAATAGGTTTGTGTGCTGTATGTGTGCGTCTGTGAACAGAATTGGCATCGGTGAACAATAAGGAGTTTATGACTGTTCAACGCCTGTTTAAATGACTTAAACATTGTTATGCAATTTCAACTGGGGTGGAAATGAGGGCTGAATGCTGGGAAGACGTGAAAGAAACAACAGCACACTTGTATGGGCTTTGAAGGTGCATTGAGTTTCTTTGCAGTTTCTATTTCTACTGTTCTGTAGAAATAAATAAATCTCAGAAAAAAAATCATCTCTTGTATTTTCTTTTATTTATTGGGTGGTCTTAGAGTTTATTACACATTCCAAACTTAAGTGTCTAGTCTTTTATATCTGAGCAGTTTAATCAGTTACATCAAGGAATTTTAAAACCTTAAGTAACCCTGAAAGATGGTTATTGATACACAACACTGTACATATTTAATATATTCACTACACATAGCAACATTTAAATTATATCTAAAAAAATTAAATATATTGCAGCTGTCTTGTTTTTAGTTTGGTGGGTGTATTAGTTGTTTCAGGCTCAGTACATTCTGCATAGATGAAGAAAACGTTTTATCTTGCCAGAAATCTTTCATCCTTTCTTTACACTAAACTTATATCTCAAACAATACTACTGGCCTTTTCAATTATTTTTTTGGATTTAAATACAACATCACATTAGCAAATGGATATCAGGAGAGGAGCTTAAGGTGACAACTCTGCTCCCCAATATATATTGTGCATTGGACCTAATTTATTAAACCTACAAGACTGGAGAAGATAGACTATCATGGGAGAACCTGAGTGATCCAGCAATAGTTTATCTTCTCTAGTCTTGGAGAGCTTTTATAAATCAGGACTATGTAGTGGGCATTGCTTAGGACAGGTTGTTCTTGGAAAGATCTTCAGATTAATGTACAGGGACACAAATGTGAAAATAAGGTGATGTAGCCACCACATCTGATTAGTCATCATAGGAATCATTTTGGTTTTTCTTACAAATAGCCTAAAATACACACAGGATGTTTAATAACTGTACATGACCCATTAAAACATGGATCAAGGACATTAAATCCAGCAAAGGTAAATGCTGACTGGTTGCCCTTTGCAGTCTACTGATTCTTACTCCAGTTTTTACAAATCCACTCAGGTACTCATGTGAGGTTGATTTGAAATAAAGACTATTCACTTAGCGAATGTTCTCTCTTCAAGGTGTACGCTTTAGTAAATACATTGAATAAAATAAGGAAAATCAACTAACCATGTACTAATAGAAATCCTGTTCAGCCTTTGACTCCTTTAATAGATCCAGCCCACTGGTTGTGATGTCTTTTCAATTCTGGACTATTATCGAGTCTAACATTTCCCGAAAAAACAATTGTGTGCTGACTCTATGTGCAGTGTACACTCCAGATTTAGAATATTTAGGACATTTTTTGACTAATCACATTTACAGTCAATTCCTACACCTTATGCACCCTTCTTATTTTTCCAAGATGATCAATGTTGGCTGCCATTGTGGCTTTGTTGGCTGCCATAATTCTACAGATGTAAAATATTCCATATTCCTCAAAATTTTATTAAGTGTGTAAAAGGAGGAACCGTAAAAAGGAAAATATTAGCAGATGAAACGTCAGCTTTTATGATAAAGTATTACAAGGAGTTAATTGTTTTTTTAGGTTTGACTGGTTCAGAGACTTAAAGTACAACGATTGTGTAGTACTACTAACTAGGAAACATAATCTGTATGTGTCTGATCCCATATACATAAGTCAATGGAAATCATACATAGAAACAAGGATTTAGGATATTAACACATATTGATTAGTTTATTTACATAATGACATTATTTGACATAATCAAAAAATTGTATAATTCTTATTGTGAATATTCCCTTTAAGGTAGCCATACCTGTATCCATTATTATTCAGTATAAAAGATCTCTCAGTATTGTAGATTGCATGTCTATTCATTGTTGTGTTATACATTAAAGCGGAACTAAACCCAGTCAATACTCATCTGTCCATGTTCCGTCATTCTGGTGCCACTAACTTCTTCCTTATTCTATTATCCATTTTTTTCTTCGACCCTCTTGATTGGCCAGACCAGGATGACATAACTTTTGCCTTGTAAGAATAGATATTACAGAAGATACATCACTTGTCCCTTTCTGCAAAAAAAAAACCTGCCTGATGGCCAGTTTTCAAAGTAGGATTTTAGTTCCACTTTAAATGAATTTAAAGCTAAGAATAAAAATGTTATATATTGCAGGTAACTCAGTCCCTAAATTTAGTGAAGTTTTCTTTTTTTTTTTAATTCTTCTTGTTATTTTTGGCTGCGGATTAAGCCATCAATGCACTGCCTCTCCCAAGGTGACAACACTCAATGGTGGAGCACGTGTCACCCTAGGTTGCTCTCCAGATTTGGACTAGAGAACAACTCTACCTCCACTCTCCATAACACAGGGAAGAGTTATTCTTTATTCCAGAGAAGAGAAATTACAAGCACAATGAGTTTGTGTCAAAATCAAAAGGTATTTTTCTATCCTTGGACAAAATGGACATAAGCTAAAAAAAGGGAACCTAATGCAACTTTTACATCTAAGGACTGAGTCTGGAATACATGACTTTTTGTTTTGTGTTTTGTGATTGTTTTATCCTTTAAGATGTAAATGTAATTTAATAAAATGTTTTATTTTATTTTTTTTCAATGGAGGAAAAATTCATGAAACCTATTATCGTAATGTTGCCATAGGACACTTGGGGTAGACTGAAAATTTTCAATGAAAAGGATTAAATGCGACCCATACATATTTGGACATCTTGGTGAAAAACATTGATGCTCTTTTAATGTATTTCTAAATACCTTACAAGTTGTCTCAATGGTTTCCTTGCCGGACTGCTGTGAGTAGTTCTTTCACCTTTTGTCTTAGGTTTACTGGTCCCGTTTCTTGTAGAGCATGCTCTATTTGTTGCTCTGAGCTCACTGGCTCGTAACAGATTGCAGGGTTAAATGTGGTGGTGTTAAATGGGGGCAAAGAGTGAGTTCACACAGACTGTTGCCAAAGAAATGTGGGAAATCAGTTTAGAACTGGGATTTAAATCCCACCATGGAGCAAAGGGACTAAGAATTGTAGTCTGTGTGACCTTGGAGGAGAGGGGGGCTGGAGGTCAGCGAGGTAAAAGAAGCCATAACTGACTTTGATGCTCATACACAAAGATTATAAAAACACTCAAAGGTTTGTATAAAAAACAAAGACGTAATAATAAAATGAAGGTCCCTAGAATACCAAAAGCAGATATCTCTACATTTATATAATATGGGTCTACTTATAGATTTAATAAAATATAAGAGATGTGGAAGACTGGTCTGTTCAGATTTTCACAGTGAAAGTATTACGATATTTATCCACACAAAGTGAGTCTGTAGGGGGTTGACATAGGATCTGCAAATCTTATTACTTAAAACACATTAGCTACGCAGTGCATTATTAAAAGAATGGCAATTCTTCATTTCAATTTGAGAAAGCAAAGCAAGCACAATGAAGTCCCTGGAGTGCTTATAAGCTACGTCAGGTCCAAGTTACCAGCCATTCAATTGGAAACCAAAAAGTGAAAGTACACTACAATTCCTTTGCCTGAAATATACAGATATCACAATAAACTGCTCAATATTACATCATCACATACAATTGTAAAAATGGTGATTAGCTGAAAAAATAATCTATTTTTTCTGCATAATGGCCACTGTGGGAATACCAGATCAGATATATCTTTATAGTTTGCTTAAAAAGATGTTTCTGCTTTGAAAGTGGAAAATGTTATAGGCCACATTGGAATACAGTGGTGTTTGATTCAAACATTTAGATTAACGCTTTTTCTGCTATAGCCAAGACTCTTACCACTGAGATGGAATAAGGTAAGGGATAGGTTTGTAAGGGATGGGCTCATCCCGCTGCCATGAATCAATGGGGGATGGACTGAACACATATCCGAACATGTATAGCCTGAAAGGTTTGTCCCTTTAGCCATCACATTAAATGGCTATCACAATCATTTACAAATGGATTTATAAATATTCCATTGGCATCCCATGTTCTAATTGCAATTCCTTTTAAGTCTAAGCAACTGGCAATCCCAAAATACCAATAAGCCTATGGAAAGTATTAGTTGGGTTAGAATATATTCTAATTCTAAAATGTGCTGAGATGATTCCATTTGATACCATTTGTCACAGCACACGTAGCACCATTTGATTTTGGGGTAAAAAAAAAATAGATATAGATCTTGGCACTGACAGGGATGTCAAGGGCCTACCAAAAACATTTATTGAATGAACAGCGAAGCATCTTTGTTTTCCTCTATACACTTCTCAGCCTTATAGACCATTTGTGGTCAACTTGACATTGGTGACGTCAAGTCAATGGATCCTTTATATTGTCCCCACATGTTATTAAGTGTATATAATAAGTTTGGAAGCTTTGCATGCATGCTGCCCAAAGACTAGGGACATGGTATAGAAGTTGTTGGAGACTGAAGATATGCTTCATGGGACAGTTATGAGACATGAAACCATTACATTAGACTGCTAGACATCACTTTTTTTACAGCCCCTTTACAAATCAAAATCCATGATAAAAGATGCAAAGACGAAAACCAACAACACACAAAAGCCATTAAACTCTTGGAAGCCAATCAAATGTAGAAGGTAAAGAGTCTCCTAGAGATTTGTTGTGTCCTAGACTCTAAAGCACAAATTAATTGATTCAATTCTTGGAAGCCAATCTAAGGAATATTTTCCTTCACTGGTTAACTGCAGGGGCCCTAAGGACTGCACAATAGGTGTCAATAGGCTTCAGGTTGGCACTAGGGATTTAGGCAGCCAAGGCCTCCCAGTATCCATTCAGTGGCTCTGAGTACATTTCTACTGATCAACAGAACTTTTCCCTTACAATTAGTCCAATGTTCCGCAAAACTTTACAGTAACTGGTAGTTGCAAGGAACAAACATTTTTATATTATCACTGAACTACAAATGCATAATGATTATTCATTTCATTGTGACTTAACATTCTCCTAGATAAATTGTGCAGCTTGCTTTGTGTTAAATGTTGTTTAAAGAGAAGGAAAATTACAGAAATGCTATATTCTAGAATCACTGCTTAGTGTCACGTTCCAAACTGCTAACATGTTGGTTTGTATGGCTTCTAGAGGAAGATTTATTATCAGGGCTGCTAGGAAGCAACAATAAATGTCATATGAGTCAGCTGAAAAATGTTAATTCAATACCGGGCAATGTTCAGTCTGTAGAGTGGGCATCTCATTGCTGTAAATGCTGCTTATCTTATATCTGGACATTGCTGCTAGCTGAAAAAGAAAGGTCGCTGTCCAAATAAATAATGGTTTGCAGAAAAAAGTATATGTTTCAAAAACTGAAAGTGGACACCTCAATAATTCTTCAAGCCTACAACAATATATTCCTGGCATATCACAATACACCGCAACAGTTTAACTTTTGAGCTCCAATCCAGGCTTTCCTGGCCTGAAATTACCATTTTATATATATACCCTCCAATGTGAGTTGAGGAGAAAAAGGCACAACAATTTTTCTTTCAAAAAGTTATATATAATTATATAATATAAAATAATAAAATATATAATACAAAAGGTATATTATTCTATTTTCTATTGATTGTACAGCATGGTGGCTCAGAGGTAAGTGCTCTGGCCTTTGGAGCGCTGGGTCCCAGGTTTGAACCACTGCATGGAGTTTGTAGGTTCTCCACGTGTTTGTGTGGGTTTCCTCCGGTTAGGTAAATTGGCTTCCCCCCAAAATCGATCTTAGACTTTGTTAATGACATATGAGGTAGGGACATTAGATTGTGAGCTCCTTTAAGGGACAGCTAGCGACATGACTATGGACTGTGTAATATGATGGTTCTATATAAATACTGTGTAATAATAGTAATTGTAGCACTTGTACAAAGCTTTCAAACAATACAATATTTATTATTTCATAGAATCTGCTTCATAACATTCACAAATCTTTCCAATTCCTGACCTGATCATATTTGGAAGCCTTTGCTTGGGTTTTCAACAAATAAAACCTCTGGAAGCAATATGTGAAAATAACTGATTGCCATCAATTTGTCCCTTCTTTTTTTCTTGATGATGTTTTTTCCAAAGTCTTATAGATATTGCTAATATGAATACCTATATAGGTAAATGATTTTTTCATGGAAAATATTGAAAATTATGTTTCTAATTAAAGGTTCCACCCATATTTTACTTAAAGGTTTTTAATTAAATGGTTTAGAAAAAGCATGTTTTGCCAAGTGCATTAGGAAACATACAATATTTGACTTCCTTATCAGCAACATCAGCATCAAGTGCTGGGCAGAAAAAGTAAAAGAAGAAATTAATTGGAGCAACCTTGAGACCCGAGCAAAGGGACCCATTCATGTGGAAAGAGAAGATTTGGAAGAAGAAAGATTTAGAAGAGGAAAATAAGAATATTGTGGATCTAGACATGGAGACCAAACTGAGAGTTCAATAACATTTCTGAACTTCTTTAAAACTTTTAGTTATTTTTTTTGTAAATTGTGAACAAAAATATGAGGAAGATACACACAACATAAGTTTTATATGCTCAGAAATGTCAATCAACCAGCATGAAAAGAAGTCAAGAACATTGGACATCTCTGATAAACAACCCTTGGGGCTTTTACTTGCTGCTCACTTTGGCCCCTGGTAACTATTAGACCCTGAAACTGACCAGCCTTCCCCTGCTGTCTGTTATAATAACCAGATCATGCTGAGCCATTAGAAGTGAGGAAAAGTTATTTGAATGGTGGCTTTTGGTGTCAATATTGAAATATCTATGTGTGACAAATTACATGATTGTTAGCTCTTCAGGGCAGGGTCCTCTCCTCCTGTATCACTGTCTGTATTAGTCTGTCACTTGCAATCCCTATTTAATGTACAACGCCACGTAATATGTTGGCGCTATATAAATCCTGTTTAATAATAATAATGATAAAAATGTGTTAAATAAATCCAATCACTTAAATCTCATATAAGAATTAATATGTTCATGTTTCAAAAGTTATTTTAAATCTGTTGTCTTTAAATTATTATCTGGTTATCCTATTATAAAGGTAATTGTATAGGCCTTTTAATGGGGTGACCGCTGTCTCCAAATTGTACTCCTACCCAATGAACATGCTGATAGAAAGAGGGAACAGAATTACCAAGAGAGAAGCTCATTGGTCTGCTGCTTCTCCCTTCACTGTCCATTCACAGGCTGTGGTTGTAACAAGACCTGTAAATGTTTCCTAACTACAAAATGAAAGAATCACGTCTTCTGCCCTGTCAAAGAAGGGTGCTCATTTTTAGCAAATATCAAAACAAGAACAACTGATTTAAATTTATTTAACCTGTGTCTGTATGTACTTTTATAATACTAAAGCTAACAAACCAGGATAATGATCCCAAATTACAAAAAAAAGTCCAAAACATAGGGCTTGTTTTATAAAACAAGTAACCTGACATTGCCTCGCACATCCCCTAGTGGAAATCAATTACTGCCATCAAAATACATGGACCTGGAAGATTCCCACAAGGGAATGTTTGACGGAATGTCTGATACCCTGTTTGATAAATAGAGCCCATAGAGTTTGCAGGTAATTTAATAATGTTTATTGGCTAACTTAGGTCATTAAAAATCCAAGCTTTCACAATGGCTTAGACCTCTTCTTCTGTTTTTTCCTAAAGAAGGAATCTCAACCATCCCATAAGCTTTCATTTTTAATAGCTTAGCCAGTAAGAGGTATTGGTAGAACTACAAAATAATGGCTGATTAAAAAACAAAACAAAACAGCGAGTTTAAAGCTGGAGATATATTTTAGATTTATGGTATTTTTATTTCAACTTCCATCCTTTCAGAGGGACCTGATCATTGAGCAGCATTCTGGTATTCACAAATGCTTTGCCAGTTGTAATAAATCTGCAACCTCCAGCATGAGTCACATTTACTGCTAAGGCCCAAACACAAACAAAAAACTCTTCCTTTGCATAAGGAAGATAAAAGACATGAACGTAAATGATTAACGACGTTCCAAGGTGCCAATAAATCTGACTTGGAACACAGGCTCACTTCCCCCTTCACTATTCTACGCATTTATACTACATGTTATCTAGGATAGTTAGGTTCAATATGTTCAATATAAAAAAAAACAAAATTCAGAACTGCTTGTTTCTTCATGACATGGTAAATTAAATGGCAAATATGAGAGGGAGTTAATGTGTTCTATTATAATTGTAGAGCTAGCTTATGTACCAGGCTATTCGAAACAGAAGTGCATCCTCATAGAGAGGGAGGGGGAGAGGAGCTCAGAAAACAAGAGAGGTATTTAGGGGAGAGTCTTAGATAATAGGAACTTTTCCTTCTCTTGTTAAGTGTGTTCCAAGACTGCCGTCTACAAGAAACGAGAAACTATTGATAGAGAACTTTGTGTACTAAGAGGGGTAGGGGAGGGACAGGTCAGAGTTTTGATGGAGCTGGTCATAGTGGGCATGCAAGAACTAGACTCCAGGAGAGGGGTGGAAAAAGAACTGAAAGCTTATTGATATGGTGACAAGGAGATGGAATCATTTTTAACATTTTATCAAATTTGTTTATTCCAAATGGGACATTTTGTTGGCAAAAACATTCCCTGGTGGGAATCAATTACTGTCATTGAAAGAAATGGACCTGCAAGATTCCCACGAGGGAATGTTTGGGAGAAGGTCAATTCCCTGTTTTATAAACAGAGCCCTTAATATTCATAAAAACTTAATTTGTTCCAGATTTGAAAAAAGCATAGATTGTACATTCTTTTGTCATATATAAATGGCATGCGTCAGTTCCCATCATCATTCATGACGCGTTTCGCAGTTGCTTTTTCAGATTTCAGAACAGTTTAATGTCCGGCAAACTTTTTGGTTGGCTTATAGAATAAAACACCCAGACAGAGTGTGAAAGGTGGTTAATGGCGTCCTCATTGTTCTCCGGACAGCAACAGTATTTACCTGGAAACTATATGTGTTCCCACTAGAAAAAGGGGGTTACGCCCATATCTAATATCAGACTTCACCTTTACACCTACCAGGTTTTTTATTATCAATTTACACTGTTAACTCATGTTTTTTATGTGATCAACATTTTTTTTTACTATACATGAATGTGCCTTATAAAAGAATGTCTGCTATAGACACAAAGATTTAGACTGGCTATATAGAACATGGGCCAATCATGGATGAGGACTAAGGGAAAGGGATTACCAGCTAACAGGTAGGGGGAAACTGGAAGCTATACTTTGCTTTGGGTTTCATCCCACTGGGAATGATCAATTTTCCCTTTTTTTCAACATAATAAGGGGAAAAACATATTGCTTTTTTAGGAGAAATGTTCTGGAGCAACAAGAATGGTCGGACAAAAGTCCTACTTTTGACGGTCTGATTCCCCACAATATTATTATTATTATTAATAATAATTATAATAATAATAATAAACATGATTTATATAGCACCAACATATTACGCAGCGCTGTACATTATAGAGGGGTTGCAAATGACAGACAGATGCAGACACTGACACAGGAAGAGGAGAGGACCCTGCGCCGAAGAGCTTACAATCTAGTAGGTTGGGGAATGAGCACAAAATAGGAGAGGAGATTTGTAGTGGTCGGAAGTAGTGATGATTTCAAAAGACCGAAGAAAATGGGTAGGCAAGTTTGAAAAAATGGGTTTTGAGTGTTCTTTTAAATGAGCAGAAAGTAGGAGGGAGCCGAATAGGACGAGGAAGACCTCCCCGCCTTTTTCTGCTTCGTTCAGTCATTAAGAATGAGAAAAGTAAGACCTGTGTAAGTTCCATGTAACGTGGAGTTTGCATAATACATTTCTGCCCACCTCAGTGGCTAATATTCAGGCCCCAGCCATGTCTTATAAGTGGAGGGGGTGATATGTAAGCTTCTCCGTACTTTGAAGTACTGGTCCTGGGGGCTGAATGTAATGGTAGGGAAGTGATGGAAACATGTATGAGTATGTGCTATTTGGGCAGCTTAATTTCACCTTAACTTTGAATGCCAAACACTTGTATTGGGGCAGTAAATAGATTTAGTTGCCTCATTATTGGTATGCAGCCCATGAGTCAGAGAACAGCTGATTCCATCACAGCTTTTCCTTGCAGGTGTTTTGTTTCATGACAGAGTCCCTTTAAGCTTGAGACCGAGTAGTCAACCACAGGTAACATGAGCCGTAGATATTTGCTTGGCAGGTTATAGCGTTATTGTGATAAAGCCAGTCCTGTATGCTGAATTCCTCTACAGTCATTGTGACTGAAGCAACGCTCTGTCCTGGGTGTGAAGGAGTTACATGCCGAGTGCTGCACCCTGGTCACACGAACTGCCCCAGCTCTGCCTGCCCAGACTTGTCTTCTTTCATGGTTGTGGAGATCCTCCAAAGCTGGCCGCAACCTATTGTTCAACTGCAGATGCCAAAATAAAAGAGAACTGCTCCCAATAAAAACATGTAAAACTTAATTGCCTTTAATAAAAAGTGCACGCTTTCCCCATGCATTCCTTTTGAAGTATTCAGTAGTTTTATTTCTTCAAACAACATCAATGCTCCATCCACCTGGACCTCATATTCTGTTCTCCAAACCTGAGATTAAATGTCATCTTCACTATCACCTGAATATTTTTAAAGAAAAATGCTTTCTTCCCAACCGTCTTCCAATTACCATTCCTCCTTCTTGTAACCAAACTCCCCAACTGTTTTTCTTTTGATCCAACTAGAGCCCATCTCTGGGCTTATACAATTGCCACTCCTTTGCGTCCTTCAAACCCCTCTACCTATGTTTAGGAAACTTTAAATATTTCCCTATCTTGTTTTTTTATTCTTCTTTGCTGTCTATGTCCATGCCACTCCAGTTATGCTGACGGGTTAGTGGCGGATGTAGCCAACAATGGGCCCTTGCAGAACTAGCTTGGGGCTTCTGTGGACCAGGACCCTTTTGCATCAGCACACTTTGCATCTCCCTGTGTCTGCTCCTTTGATCACTGGATTCAGTGGTGCAATTAGTGCCCAAGCCAAGATTTTGCTTCTTCATGACATAATCAAATATTGCAATCCTAAAACCCAAACATAGGAAGTCTATATAACGGGCCTGATTTATTAAAGCTCCCCAAGACTGGAGAAGATAGACTATCCTTGGAGAACCTGGGTGATCCAGCAAACCTGATCCAGGACTGAAAACATTTACCAACTAATAGAAAAATATTTTAAGAAATACATTCCAGGTTTACTGGATCACCCAGATTCTCCCATGATAGCAGGTCTTCTCCAGTCTTGGAGAGCTTTAATAACTCAGGCCCAATGTATCCACATCACCCAGACATTGTAGTGGACATGTGAAGAAGAACTTGGG